>NW_018108326.1:109814-117495 GCF_000183805.2 Loa loa | reverse complement strand
CGTACATATCTTTAATCATTCTTTATATATCTTTCATTTCCTTACTTAACATTTCCATACTTTTGCAATTCCCATTTTTATACACACATACACACATCTGTATAGTAATACATCGATTCTTCCACCAGTAATTACTTCTTAAACAATCAATTACTCAAATTAATTACTTCAGAGGAAATTAATTTCTCAAGTTGAAGGAAAAAAAAAACAAATGAATTGAGTTGCAAAATACGACAAAAGACCCAAAACGCTCTCGCTGAAAACGGTGATTTAATTACATTCAGCTAAAACACTGAAGCAAAACGAAGGTCGGAGCGGGGGTGGATGCATAAATGTGGGCGGAAGTGGGTGAAGGGAATATTTTTAACCCATCCCGACCGTGGTTAATTTTAGTGTTATGTTAACGAAATTCAAATAGATACGAACAATTTATTTATTTCGTCTGTTTTATACAAAACGAATTGTTATCATTTCAAAGATTTCTCATTTTAACTGATAAAAGTTATTCTCTAAGATCCTTTATATCGTCCCGTTCACACACACATACACACACAAACATGCCAACGCACAACACACACACACACACACACACACACACACACACACACACCATACACGCACACACAACAACACACAACACACACACACACTCATACACGCACACACAACACACACACACACACTGACATACTATAATAGTTTATTTATTTGCATGCTAATTATCTAATTATAAAATCATGGAACTTATTATTGTAGGCAAAAGAGGCAAGTTTAAATGTACCGTTATACAGTTTATTTCCCATTTGTTTACTTGTTTAAGGAAGGAGTTATCATTTGTTTATTATCGTTTAACGTATCATTTCATCATTCCTGTAAAACTCTTTCCTTTCTTTTTCACCTCCATTTGATTGCTTACTTTTAATTTCTATTATTCATTATCAAATCAATTCATTCATCATGCAATCATTTTACTCATAAACTAAGTAAATTTCAGATATCCTCTTATTAAAGTACTTTTTTCTTAAAATTATCTTCTCAAATACCAAATAAATCTGATACTTTAATGCACGTTATTGTTTGATAATGGAATTTGTAATTAATTATAGATTAGTTTAAAATTTAATCAAGAAAGATGTGTGTAAAATAATTCGTTAAGTTTGAAAGCCATACAGGTACGAATGAACATCTGCAATTGGATTGAAATTATAGATGAAGAAGTAATAGAGATGACATAGGAAAGAAAGTGGGACACAATACCATTTATTATCCATCCAATATCAACCGGTTTTTGTCAGGAAGATAGGACAAGAAGGTGGTTGGATTACTTCATGTTGACATTATCATCTGTTAAATTTTGGGCCTTTCTTTTATTATTTATTTTTCAGCCACTGGATAACAATAAAAATGTATCGTTACTTTTAAATTAAAAAAAGAAAGTGGTTGCATTTATTATCAATTTATCACTTTACTACTTGGCTAATTGGAAGGGTAATTTTGTTAACCGAATTCATAAATGTTCTTATGTACCATTTGATTGATAGTATCAGAAATAAGGCAAGAAAAAAAGAGGGGAGAAAATCTAGCATTAAAAAAAAAGATTCGGACATTAGGATGAGATTGACAGTTATATTTATATGTATGAGGAGAGAGAGAGAGAGAGGTAGAGAAAGGGGGAGAATATTATTTAGCTTTGAATTTTTCGAAACAATATATCAATCTTTAAATTGAAATTTTTGATCTTACTTTGATTTTAACATATTAATTTTTGTATTTATTTGTTTGTTTGTTTTATTTTTTGTTGCAAATATTCCAATTTTTAATAGTGATTTTTATTTTTAAATTTATAAAAAAATGTTTTCTATTCCAAGTGTAAACTTATTCGTTTAAATTCTCGTATTAGTAATGTTGGCAATCATCACTTATACTAGTAATAATATAGTGAGAATGACATTGACGACGAGAGCATTTTTCTCGAGACGGACTAAAGCATTTTGCATAAATAACTAAATGGCAAAATGCTGAAATATATTGATTTAGGAGATGGTGGCATGAGCAAACTAACTCTTTCTTTACTTTGTTTATATCGTTAAAAGGATGGAATAAGAGAAAGCGACATAAAAAGTTAGATGCTTATTAGAATCATTTGATTGTGTCGTGTATTGTTCATTTTTAAATATATCATTGTTTTGAAAGATACGTGTAATATACGTGTTAACGTGCGTATGATGTATTATTTGGAGGTAATAATATGAATGAATCAATGATATGATTTAGAAAGAATTTTTTTTTATATATATGTGTAAAACATTTGAAACGAATAAGGAAAGGATTTAATTTTCTTACATTTTTATATGAGAAATTGCTCTCATTATGCATTTAATCAAAAGTTAGATTAAAATTAAAATTAGCAATGATAACGATTCTTTCGAATATTATTAGCTTCCATCAAATAACTCACACTAATCATAATGCTTAAAAATTTTATTTATCATTATGATAATTTGTTGTGAAGTTTAGAAAAAAAAGAAAAAAGAAAAGGAATTATTACAAATTACGCGGTTACATTATTGTTACAGATTTTTGAGTGGAAAAATGAATCGCATGCTTAATTCTTTTTTTGGGATGAAATTTTCCGCTTTTTTTGGAGATATAAAAAAATTAAAATGTTGTGAAAATTTTTCAAATTTTGGTGTAATTTTTAGGTAGTTTAGGTAGTAGTGGTAGTATTAAATTTCTAGTTATTAATTATGGAAATATTGTTTCGTATATAATTTATCCAATTTCTTCCCGGAAATTTTATATCAAACTATGGCTGTTGATTAATATTTCATTTATTTCAATAAACTATCCATCTATTATATATTGAAAATGTTTTTTTCTCTTTTATTTATTAAAATTCTTTAATTTTTCAGTTTTGATCGCTGAAATATTGTAAAGCATTAATCACCGATTGTTTTGTTATTATTACGCTTGTTTAGATATGCTTACTCATCTAACTAAAGATGACGCATATGTTATACTAAAATATTCTAGATAAAGCACCTAAATATTTCACTGGTTTTTTTTCAGGAAAATGTTCCAAATCTTAAATAATTTATAATCATCGACAACTGGTGAAAGATAGCTCCGGTCCAGGTAAGTAAGACTATTTCAGTGATTTCGAAAATATGAACTGATACACTGATAACATATGGAGGTAACTTAAAAACGGCATAGAACAAATCATCATCAGGATTAAATGCTACTTTTACTCTTGCAGTTACTACTACGATTACGAATTATATGCATTTGATGGATTTACGGGAAAGTGATATTTTGAATAACAGTTTGGATACGGAGGAAGATGGTGGTAATGCAAGATATATGAGGGAACGATTTGGTATTTTTTACTATTTTTTTTTTCAAATTGTGGAAATGAATTTGGAAAAAACCATATAAGGTATTTCAAAGATTTTTTTGGGGAACACGAATTGGTGTAGGTTTAAACTATATCAGTTCCTCTTTTTGGTATTTAAGGGTGGTGAATTTGCTAGAGATTATTACTGAAGTGAAAAGGAAGTTTACTGAGTTATATAGAAGAGTTCCATGAAATAAAATTTTCGATTAGTTAACCGACAATAATTTTTTGAAATAAATTATATATTGGTGGAATGAAATAGGAAAATTTGAATAAATTCAATGAAATAAAATTTCTGACTGACTAATCAAAAATAATTTCTTGGAAATAATCACAAGCCGAAAAATTTACAGTTTCATTTTATTCTCCTAATCTTAATGGATCAAACGAAAAGTTTTACATATTGCATATACCTTCAAAATAAATTTTTCCAAAGTAATAAATTTCTCCTCATATGAAATAAGTAGACGATTGAAGTGAGCTAATGGACATCTTTGGCTTAAACTATGATTTCATAAAGCAGATAAGTACAAGTAAATTCTGAGAAAGCAGCTGGGATTTGGCATGAAATAGTAGCCTTTCCAAAAGTTGTTTTAAACTGAGGAAGCGGAATTGACGATAAATTCCATTGACTTATCGGATTCTAACACATTATATTTTGGAAAAAATGGTCCATCGTATTTCGCTTTATTCTCAATCGATTATTTCCATTTTCATATTTCATTTGTTTATCTTCTCTAAATAATGAATTGGTCACATTTTGAATTGTTCGTTTAAATCTATTGCATTCCTTCTTCACTGTAAAAATTGGAACTATTTATATACTTTTTTTTCGAATCATTCAAATAGCAGTGAATCGGAAAGGAAGTTGTTTCTTCTTTTCCCAAAATCATCAAATAAAGCATGTTTACATAAAGAATTAGTGGTGAAGCCAATCCTGTAAAAAGTCAGAAATTGTATGATCAATGAAAGATAATTTATAAATTCCTTAAGAAATTTAATTCCTTAAATTCAGTTCGGTTTCTTTAAAAAAAACTCCAAAAAAGGGTACTTAGGAAAATTTTTTTTTCTCGGATCCAACTGTTTGAAATATCATTTTTTTTTCTTTTGCCATTTTCTATAAAATTTTCCTTTGATTGATTGGCTACGGCAACTGTAATGCATTATTCTTACTAATTCTGGGATTAGAATTGATTTTACACAAAAACCGGATAGTTTATACTTCCTGTATTTACTTTTGAAAAAAAATGAACACTTTCTTTCTTGTCGTAAGAATTCATTTTTCTCGTATTACCATCAAAATAACGCATCAAAATATGATATGTATTGTATAGCAAAGGAATGTAAATGCTGACTGTATCGACAGAAATAGCATAACATCATAATTTCTATTCTTTCCCTATCCTCTCCTGTACTATTCCTAACATTCTATTGTCCTGGACTAATTTTGAAGTTTTCATAGCTAATTGTTAGATACAATACTGTCCTGACTTGTTTGTAACATTAGATGCAGCTAAATTTGCTTTAATATTATATCGTTCTTAGTTTACATTCCTTTATTGTGGAATTATCTGTTGATACATCTGATCATCTCTTACTGTCCTTCCTGATGTATAATATTTTCCTTTTGGAATTTTGTTCCTCATTATTAATTATAAAAAGGATTGGAATTTGAAATATTCTGCGAAAGTCTACAGAAGCATTTTGTAGTTGGATGAACTTTACATTATGCATGTGTGCGTGTGTATGGGTTTTTTTTTCCTTTTTGCAAGTCAATATAATAGTGAAGTTTTGAAAATTTTTTAACCAAAAAAAGAGTGGGATATTTGTTTATATCATTTGTTTGATGTCATTGCTTATACAAATATAAATTTTATTGTCTAGTAATAAGAAGTTTCGATATTTTCACCTTCTTACAATAATTTATTTATTTTCTCAAAACCAATGGTGACAGCCTTTTTTTGTTATTTCGAACATCTCAATTAACAAAAGCAAAAAAATGACTACATTTTTGCATAGCAATATTTAAATGAAGTAATCTACAGCAATTCTTCTTACTCTCTTCATTCAATAAATAAGCCTATCTCTTTGTACATTTACCTGTACAATAGAAATGCAGTCATTCTTTCCATCTATTCTCTAATATGTTAAGTAAAAAAAAAATGATTGAATTGAAAAAAACTGCAAAAAAACAGGGTAAATAAAATACTTGATAGAAATTTCAGAAAATTTATTGCCGAAATATAAGATTTTATTCAACTAATTTTTCCTTCACTCAATCGGTAGATAAGCTGGAAGTTGAATTTCTAGGAGTGCAACATATAAATAAATCATAAAGAATGAGTTGAAAGAATCGAAATACTTTCAGTTTTTTTTTTTGGTTTTTTGTTATACTCTCTACTTTTCAATTTTGTTCTAATTCATTTCCTTTTAAATGATATCAATATTATTCGAGTAGGCAAAAAAAGGAAAAATGGATAATTTGAAATGAACTTAAAATATTCATTCTCCAAACCACTATTGCAGAAATTAAACTGTATAAAATAAAACACTTGAGGATTAGCGCAACATTTATGCATACATTTCATTAGAATTGCTATTAGGAATAAAATTGGAAATAGATGCATTATTTAATTTAAATTTTTTTAATTTATCGGGGAATAAATTTATTAGTAAAAAGTACTGTGGTGATGAAATGCTACTCATTGAACTTAAGTTGCTTATTTTAACATATGCTTTAAAAAAACTTCAAATTTCGTCCGAACTTTGTCAGCCGAAAAAAACAAAAATTCTGCTATGGCAAAGTGGTTGGTGATGCATGGCCGTTCTTAGGTGGTGGCGTGATTTGTCTGGTTTATTTCGATAACAAACAAGGCTCTAGCCTACTAAATAATTACTGGATAATTTTGTCCAGACAACTTCTTAGAGGGACAACCGGTGTTTAGCCGCATGAAGTTGAGCAATAACAGGCAAAGTCTTTTTTTTTTTTTTTTTAAATGGATTTCATCCGGAGTAAGTTCATTTTTTACGAAAGGAAAATCTCTTTCTTGAAACTTAAATTTACACTTCCCTCCTCTAATTAATGGTCCATTGTTTCGATTTTGAAAGTTCTTTTCTTTGTACTGATATGTTTGGAATAGCTCGAAATAGTTTAAATAAGCATATGTCTCTATGCTCAGGATAACTAATGATTGATTGTTACCAATCATTATTTAGAGATGGCACAACGAGCTTGGAATTATCCCTACATATCCTTGCACTTGTAAGTCATAAATGATGTATAGTAAACATACGAATTGAAATTTCTTCCTCAACTGCTTCCTTTTCCCATTTCAAAAAAGAAAAGAAATAATGAAGCTCAGAGATTATTGACTTCCTTCAATTTAATTTTTTTTTTTTTAAGATTTTTCTCTCCAATTTTCTTTCTCCTTCTGTTTTCTTCCTTTTATTCTGTGGCATTAATGCGAAAGGATGACTGAAAATGGAAACTGGCTAAAATTGTTTTGTTGGAATTATTGAACGAGACGAGAGTAACAAACTTTAGTTTTTATAATTTTATTTTATAAATCAGGGTGATTATCTGCGAAAAATTCATATTAGTGTCAGTTCATGAACTTTATTTATTTTCTTATAAGATAATTTAAAAAAGTATAGAGGAAATAAAGGAACTAATTGGTCGATATTATGAAGGGGTAATTCTCGAGATTGAATTACACCCATAATGATATCTTACTCCTTTTTTGTATAGTAGTTTATATTGTCCATTACTAGTCAGTTTCTATACAGAAAAAAATCATTTTTGCAATGACTTATCATTGGATACAGATGGCAGTATATTGAAATGTCAAATGAAGCATTGCATGTAACAATTTGTATCGCATCATCTTTATCATCCTCTACCTAAACTGATTAGAATGACGAGCCGATGATAGTGTATATCGTGTGACAGAAAATTTTTGCAACGATTCCTGGTCCAAACATAGGGAAACTTTTAAAACTTTTTTTCTATTATCCCGATGAAAGTATTTTATGTGGCAAAACATGTAAGTGTTTTTTATTTGGATTCATATGATTGAAATTTTTAATTGGATTTTACTTCGTTCATGGTATAACTGATAAATCCATTAACATCAATTACATCAAATGGGTAATAATGTGTTGTCTGTCGTTTGGTTATATATATATATATATATATATATATATATATATATATATATATATATATATATATATATATATATATATATATATATATATATATATATATATATATATATATATATA
>NW_018108326.1:105309-109420 GCF_000183805.2 Loa loa | reverse complement strand
TATATATATATATATATATATATATATATATATATATATATATATACATAGATAGATAGATAGATAGATATAGATTTTCTTTTTAGCAAACATATTCAATCAACGCAAGAAATTTTATAAAAAAAAAAATCTCTGCTTTAATTGCTAATATTCTATTCCCTTTTTATTTCCTGTTTTATTTTGCACTGATTCAATCACTCATCGATTAGTTGTACAGGCGAAGGGGTTGCTGAGAATCGTTTAGAATAAAAATCGATCATCTTCATTACGTGGTTAAAATTTTCTGTAATACTGGTTACATGGTCGTTTGGAGGTATATATCATACCTTCGGAAAAGTGATTACAACGATTCATACTGGTAATAATAACGATAAGAATATTGCAGGTGCTTTGATCATTTCGAAAATTTCAACTTCTATTTGACTCTTTCAGAATCAGAATGTAAAATCAAAGTTCAACCATTAGTTCCATTACTTTTTTTTTCTTGATTTTTTATTTTCGCTAGAAAATTTAAAGATGATGATGGTGAAGTTGAAATTTGTAGTTAGAATTAAAAGACTTTAAGTTTTCATTTTGTTTGGATTATTGTTAATTCGTTTTTCTCACTCTTTATTTTTCTTCAGGGGTGTTTATTGGAAAACTTTTGTTGAGAGCTTTTCGTATTTCGTCAAATTAATTTTATATTGAGTATGGGAAAATCTGAATTAGACACCAAAAAGAAAATGAATGCCGAAAACATAGTAAAATGCAATAGTGGCTTGTAAAATTTATATTTATCACTTAGTGATAGTGAAGTTGTGAAATTAAGTCTGCCATAAATTTGTGATTTGGCACGACGATATTTTTATGTCACGGATATTTTGATTGTCAAAACAGTCCAAGTGATAAGTTGAAGGAATCCCTAGTTTTCTTGTTTCGTTTTTTCTTTTTTTTAATTTAACAAAGAAATATTTCTTGAGAATTTTCGCTGCAAATGATAATAAGGTAACGGTGGTTTGAAGGTGTGTTAGATTTTTTTTGTAGGGGCCATAAATGATGAAACAGACGCGACGTCAAGTGCAGAATCAGAAGATGATCCAGAATTTCGAGAATTGGAAGAACGCTCGCAGATTGTTGAGAAATATGAAAAGGTACGTTGATTTGTCATAATCGGACGAATATTAAAAGCAAACCATCTTGATTATTTGGTTTTTACATATTACTAAGCAAAATGAATGGATTATTCGTACAACATGTCCAGGTGTTTACTAGAAATACCGTGTATGTGACTTTAAAGTAAGGTTATTCATGAATTTAGAACCTGTTGGAATTTGGAATCTTCTGATCCTAGTCTGGCAGTATGAGGTTAGGAAATCCTTTGGGAATACATCTTACCATGCTGTGTATATTGTGTATATTCCACTTCCTTCGGTTGTTGTTATTGTAATAATTTGATGCAAGCTATTGACATGATAGTGAAAAAGGTATATACTGACATTATAGTGAAAAAGGAATTGGTAACGATTAGTTTTTTCAGGGACCCGAACAGGAGGTGGAAGAATGGGAAAATCCTGATTTCGAATTATATAAAATTACTGATCGATACGGGTTTATGCAGTATGCACTTTCTAATTTGATTCCAGAGTTTCCTTGTCTTAGTAGATAACTACTAATTAATTCAATGATATCAACAACCCTTGACGAAATCTCTCATATCTGATTATGAAAACTCGTGTTTTCAAAATATTTTAGCAAGAATATGCAAGAAATTAGTGTGCGGGAGTTAGTGGAAAAGAAGCGAATGACAAAAGAAGTTTCACGTGAGCAGAAATGGCTGCGGATGATGTCGCGATGGAGCGATGGCAAAGGTGCTAATGACAAGTTGAAGAAACGACTTTGGAAAGGTGTTCCTGAAAAATTCAGGTCATTGGTAAGCTCTTTCATTTTTTTGTTCCTTTTGGGCCATGTAACTTGTTTTACGGATTATAAAGGTCGAATTATCGTAGTTACCCGTCTGTCGTAACTTATGTATTCCGGGAGAAATTTTACCGTTTGAGTAAAACTGTGAAATATTTTGGTTGTATGTTTGGAAAGTACCACTAAAATTTATTCTTGTAAGCTGAAAAGTAGAATATACGAAGCTTTTGTAGTTTTTGATATTAAAAAAAAATAAGTTCCCGCTGTATGCCAAAATTTTAGTAGAATGTCAGCATTATCAAACGCAGCATAGGCATGAAATTTCCTTTCTAAAAATTTTTCCAATTTTTTGATTCTAAGGAATGATTACTTTCGCATGAAAATGGTAGCACTATAGTGGCTAGCGGAGAGATAAACAGCGACATTCATTACAATTCTGGAATTTTGTCTTTTTCTCTGTTAGATTTATTTGTTGTCTCCAAGCCATGATAAGCAGAAACAATTTTATTTGAAGGTTACGATCAGTATTTTTCAGCTCTATCACTGCTTGTTTTCTGTAGTTTCATCTTTCAGGCACAGATTTCTTTGACTTTATCGCTTATTTGTGCATTGAATTGCTCGCACCAATTTGCAGGTGTGGACAAGGTTACTTGAAATTAATCGTTATCGGCAGGAACAAAAAATAATGTTTACCGCGAATTACTGATGCGTGCGCGGCTCATTTCCAAAGATATCAAACAGATAGATCTGGATATTAACCGAACATATCGTGATCACTTGGCATTTCGTCGAAGATATGACGTGAAGTAAGGACTTTCAAATTGGTTTAATTCTATTTTAAATTTTAGGTTACTGAATTCATCAAGAAATATTTTGAAAAAGTTTGAAACTTTGTTTTTCATCATTTCAGGCAACAATCTTTATTCAATGTATTAGCCGCATATGCAATGTACAATACAGAAGTGGGTTATTGTCAAGGGATGAGCCAAATAGCAGCGCTTTTCCTGATGTATATGGATGAAGAGGATGCATTTTGGTGTTTACATGCATTACTTGTTGATAAAAAACATTCCATGCACGGTAAGATCTTATTTCATGACTACTGTGCAAAATTGAACTTCTCTTGTTAAATTTAAATTTCGAAATTTCATTTCCTGAGATCAAATGAAGCTCCATTGAGTAGATTAGAGGAATACGGAAAAAAAAAGTAATAATTGAAAACTATGAATTAAATTAATGAATAGATTGCAGGATTTTTTGTTCCTGGTTTTCCGAAATTGGTTCGCTTCCAAGCACACTATGAAAAAATATTGCAAAAATATCTTCCACGTTTAAAAAAGCATTTAGTAAGTTATATTTCTTAACTAATTTCTTCGACAGCACTCTGAACTCATACTTTCATTGTGGTAGTTTGTTTATTTATCCTCACTGACATATGATTAGGTTCGATCATTAAATGTAATATTTCCTCCTCACTTAGTACTGCTTCTGTCCTTGTCCAAGTCCCGTCATCCCTCAAAATTTCTGTGATCCTTTTTTTTCCTTTTTTTATAGGATAAAGCTGGTATTCCGCCAATTTATGTAACAAAGTGGTGGTTTGGGTGTTTCCTGGATCGAGTCCCATTTCCGTTAGCATTACGACTGTGGGATGTTTTTCTCCTGGAAGGAGATGTTATACTGATTGCAATGGCATATAACATTATGAGAATGCATGAAAGTAAGTTCAGTTATTGTCATTAGTATTTTAACTTGTTTCCTATTTTTTCTTCAACTAACATCGCATCAGCTAAAAAAAAGAAAAGAAAAAAAAACCCTGGACCAAGTCCTTAGCGCATCTGTATTGAGTATATTCTTCATCAAGTGTTTCTGGACATGATTAATGTGTTTTTGTATTTATACGTATTTATACTTGTATTGTTGCTAATGTTCTTCAAGCTAATTATTTGGAATTTGAGACTGGGAAATGGCAACACAACGAAATATTCATAAAATTTAGTTTTGAAATAGCTTACCAAGTTTGACAAACTTTTGTGACTCATTCCAGAAACCATGCGAAAATTACAAATGGAGAATTTTATGGAATATATACAAACTGTTATTGCTCAGGATTTTGGTTTCTCTGATGAAGAAACAATGAAATCATTACAAGATTGTCTCAGGAAGTTATATGTTCGTTTTTTATTTCGAAATTTTCGGATGTTTAATTTTTCCGCAG
>NW_018108326.1:98215-105277 GCF_000183805.2 Loa loa | reverse complement strand
CAAGCTAATTATTTGGAATTTGAGACTGGGAAATGGCAACACAACGAAATATTCATAAAATTTAGTTTTGAAATAGCTTACCAAGTTTGACAAACTTTTGTGACTCATTCCAGAAACCATGCGAAAATTACAAATGGAGAATTTTATGGAATATATACAAACTGTTATTGCTCAGGATTTTGGTTTCTCTGATGAAGAAACAATGAAATCATTACAAGATTGTCTCAGGAAGTTATATGTTCGTTTTTTATTTCGAAATTTTCGGATGTTTAATTTTTCCGCATCTTTAAATGATTGTAAATTAATTTTACAAAGTTTTTTTTTATTAAAATAGGAGCTGGCATTAAAAGACTATATAAAATAGGGTTGTGGTATAAAATCTGCAATGTTTTAGAACGATCGGATGTTGCTACCACCATCACCAAAAACCGGTGATGCATCTGAAATACCACTGAAACCATTTGGACCTGTCCTTAGTCGTTCGATGATTGATATTCGTTTGGATATTGCTGAAATACAGAGTCGTTGCTCACGTGCCAACTGTAAGTTATGGTATCCAGTAAGGTAATGAGATCATAAGCCAAGTTCTAGCGTTGGTGAATGCAGCATAGAATAACTTCCGGATTTCAGATTACAAATTCGAAGTATTGGGGAATTGCATCGAATCTTCTAAGATTCCATAAAGCATAGCCTTTACTTCGTTTGCTTCGGTTGTTTCAGGTTGAGCTCATTCAAAATTTATTTTCAAAATTTTTTCTAGCCGTTGCTGGACGATCACCAATTGGAATACGTCGACAACGGTTGCCGCCATCCCCAACACCTCTCGCAAAATACAAGTTGTCACAATTACCACCTCGATGTATGGAACCTGCCCTGCCGGAAAATTCCCAGTCAAGCATCTCTTCAACGAGTACTGTGAAAGATACAAGTTTAAGAGAACACCAACAAACAGCAAAAGTTCTCATCGATACAACAAACAATGCAAATCTACCGATACATCGACCGGAAAGTCGAGAAAGTTGCTCGCAATTACTCCAACAACAACACACTCCAATGCATGCGAAACGGATTGAAGTGAAAACTACGGGGCCACTAATTGTTGAGAGAGTGCAGCACGATATAAGGATGATTGAAAGAAACCCATCACCGTCCAGGAAACCTATGCATGTTGGAAAAGTACAACACGATATAAGGATGAATGAAAGAAACCCATCACCGTCCATGAAACCTATTCATGTTGAGAAAGTACAGTATAATATACGGATGAGTGAAAGAAATCCATCACCATCCATGAAGCCTATCCATGTTGAAAAAGTACAACACGATATACGGATGAGTGAAAAAAACCCATCATCGTCCATGCAACCCATTCATGCATCATCTTTATCTCATATAAATAACAAAGGTAGTAATTTTCATCACCGATAATCGTTGAACCGAACTTGACTTAACTTTTTGTTGAAATATATATGATAGGATAATGTATATTACCATTATTTACTGTTAAAGTTGCATTATCTCACTTACTGATGAAACTGCATCAAATATAACAATTCTCTAACTGCTTCTAACAATAGTAACCTATATTTATTGATCTGAAATGTTGGTGTTTCCATTTACTACAATTATTCATTTTCTTTTTGAAATTTTTGCATTTTTAGGGGAATTCGAATCCAGAAGACACCAATTGCAGCCACAGCAACAACAAAAGCAATTGAGTAAAAAGCCTATAACATGTATGCAGGGCAACAGAGGCAACAACCAAATTTCCAATCGAGTAGTGCAACAGCAGCAGTAGCGACAACGCAGTATTTTGGAGCAACAGGAAAACAAGAAGTTAGAAATTTGAGGATTCAGTGATCATTTACCTAGTTTGTTGAATATGCATAAGGTATCGTGAATTTTTATGAATCAAATCGGTTGGTGATAACATATTGCCAGAGCTATTTTTTAGTAGTTCGTAGTTTATGATATTGCTAATTTCTGCAGAATTCGCGCTCAACTTCTGCTTCTCTTATATGTAAATAGCAGAGCAATATTGAAAAATGAAAGCTTTGGACAAATTAAAAACCAATATACTAAAATTCTGCTTTAATAATCTAGTATCTTCCTATTATTATCACTCGATTAGTAAATGGTCGAGAGAAAGTGGCTTTAAAATTTGAAGTTTTAAATTCAACTTTCTACAAACTGAAGATTTTAGCTATACCAACAACCACTGCCTGAGGAGCCACCCGTTGATTATGATGATTCATCCTCTTATGTTCAGCTGGGACGTTCATCCGGTTTTATGCATTCATTCTCTTCAGCGGTTGAGTCGCCTACCCGATTTACATCTTCATTCTTCTGTAATCCTGATGATTTCATTTCCTTAAGACGAAATGAAGTTGTTCCTGATGATTATTCATCTGAACTTTTCGAATCAGACCATATTAGACCTAAATTTAGGTTTGTTCCATATTTATTTTAGAACTTAAGTTTGAATCAATAAGGGTAGTTGAATTATATTACATATTTAGCCAAACACCATACTATTATATTCTGTGTGTCACTGATTATGACTGGACATCTTCGAATTCTAGTTCCTACTGGCTCATTGTCGGTGACCTTTGCATTTTCATCACTAGTGTTACTTAATTTATGAGATATGCAAATAAGTTAATTGTCATTTGCATATTCCTGTTTCAAAACGAAAAATCATGCTTTTAATAGCTTTACACCTTTAATATGTGCATTATTCTATCAACATGTTTACATTTCCTTTATTTGTTTTGCAGAAGCCGATCCGATAATGATGAAATCTCCCAGCAAGTATTTCGGCGTACACATCGTGGTAGCCTTTACGATAATGTATCGTCATCCACACCAAATAGTTCAAGTTCAAGTGATTTATCACAGCTGAAATTGACGGATGATCAAAGGCCCATCAATGGTGACGTGGTTTTTGGGATTCATGTAGGAAATAGCTCATTGGATAGACAATGTAAACACAATTCTAACAGTTCAGCATTACAGGAAAATAAACCTGAACAACGGGTTACTGAGGTAGGATTATACTTTTTATTATGATAACGTTAAGCTCTTTACAGTATGTTCGTAGTTTTCCTTTTATTATTGAATTGAGAATTTCCCTTAGCTGATGTTAAAACGGAGCTGATATTAACTGAAATCAAGCATCCATTGGACGTGGCCAGCCTTATGTCGATTTTTTTTTTTTTTTTTACTTAGTAGTTCGAAGCAGCTGATAATAGGTTCACTTCTGTATCGTTACAATGCTTTTACGGTATGGATCTTATGCCTTTAAATCTGCAGATTGGATGAGAAAGGAATGATTTGAAATTGTTTCTATTTCTGAAATATGTTTTGTAGATCGAAACACGAGTGATTCAGTTGCCGAACAATGTAACCTGTGTAAGAGTTGGCGACACCAAAGATAGTATGTCATCATCATTTCAACAACGGCAATATCATAATGTTCCAGTGAGGTACATCACAGTTTATAATTGCTTTGAAATTATGCGAAATTATATCTTGAATAATAATGCTTGTAAATTTATCCTACGAAATTGTAAATCTGACGAGCTGCTGGATTTATGTCATCGATTATGGTATTTATTTTCTCTGTAATACTCCAGTGTCGGAACGTTTTTTCTTGACATCATAATGAATAACTGGATTATGAGATTTCCAATAAAAATCACTGTTCCGATATAAATCAAGTTGGAAGAATGGAAGTAAAGGAAGAGAATATTGACGACAATTTTGCAGGACGTAAGAGATGATGGATAATATTTTTTTTAGGTCTTCAGTTATGCTTTGGATTTGCATGTTGAAAAAAAAAAAAAATCACAAAAAAACACATTCAGTTTTGGTGTTCGGGAAAGAGTTATCGGCACCAAAGGAGAATATTTTCTTTCTCTGTTCTGCATTTTTTACATTCTAATGGGAGAAATTTGTTTTTTTTTAAATTTTTTCAGAGCTTCTTACATCTGTTAATGAAGTAGATTTTAATTCTAGGAGAGAAGGGTATGATTCACGGACAGCTGTCGACCGTGGTGATTATGACATTCGTGATAGTAGCACCATGGATCTACAATTTCATCACCATCGTCACTATCCATCTAACGCAGTGTGCGTATATCCACGACACGATCAACCTAATTTGCCAGCGAAAGCCAGTCAGTCGGAAGCTGTTTATCATGAACGTAATACTTATATCACTAATAACAGACATTTATTGGAACGACATCCTCTGCATATTCAATCTGATCAGTATCAGTACTATACAGATAAAGGTTAATTTATTTTTTCTTTTCTGAAATATACCAACACATTGTATATGGTAAAACTATTTGTCCTGTGAAAGAGATTGCAGATCATGGCATGATCTGTTTTACTATATGTGCTATAGTTTGTTCTTTCTTTCAAAAACTAAAACGTGTAAAGGGTTCTGTCGAACTTCGAAAGATTGAATTCAGCAAAATATTTGTTAATTGTAATTCAAATTGCTTGTCTTATTCCATTTTATTTTGTGGTACCACTTATTAAATAAATTTCTTATTAAATAAATGTAATTACATTTGCTTTTGTTTCAACTCACTTTGGCTGTTTTCATTTTCTTTTCAGCATTTCTTATTAAATAAATTAGCGCTATCAAGTTGTCATTTAGTATATTCTTAATATATCTCTTCATTATGTGATCTAGAAATATCGTGCTTATTTTATGAAAAGTTTGTAACTTTCTTAGAATTTCCATATTTTATAGACTTCCGCTTTTATTTCATTTTAGCAAATAATTTCTGAACTCATTGCAAAGCAAAACATGATGTTAATGCATTTACATCTTCTACATGGTGTACATGCAAATGCAAATTGGATTTTAAGGTTTCTTTCCATCTTATATCTTCATATTAGAGTTCAGATTTATTCTTCTCCCTTGCTTGACACTATCATCTTATGCTACGGGAACGTTTTCTAAGGAATTTCAAATTGTTTTAGTATATCGGAGAAATACTTTTTCGATTATTAATGTATTAATTAGAATTTTTTGCTTTCTTTTCTACAAAAAATTTTGTTTTGAAATTTGTTGAGACTATTTTTACTATCTAGCCAGACTAAATTCCACTATTTAGCCAGACTAAAAAATTTTCTCATTCATCTGACATTAATTTACGAAGTTTGATTGCGGTCATTATCTTGAGTTGTAAATTATCTTGTTCAATTCAATATACGCGTGTATTCAGCTCAGTGCAGTGCATCTCCTATTGTTAGTACGATTGTATATCAATCTGTGGATATTCTGAAAAGTGTGCCAAAAAATGTCTTATTCTTCTGCTTACCATTCCACCAGATTATTAATAGTTGAAGTGGCAGACGGGCTCTGTTTTCTTTTTTATTTTCTCATTTTCGTCAAAATTGGATTTGGTAAATCCTGTGAAATGAAATGATGAAATTGTTTCGTTAATTTTGGTTTTAATATTTTTCATACACTCTTTTCATACACTCTGTTGCGGAAATACTATGATGCATTAAAACATAGAACTATTTCTCTTCGAAATTAAAAAACCTTTTTATCGCGATAAAAATTGAACATTCCCATTCTTTTTTTCTTTAAATGATTGTTGATTAGCTGATCAAATGGGTAGTGTAAATGTTATCCTTATTGTACGTTACCCTGTATTAATAGTGCCGTATTGGCGACCCTATGTTAATAGAGCCATACTGATCTCAACTATTAATTGGACTGAAATAGTTGAAGTTAACAATGCGACGAGCAGCATTGTGAATCATTTTGAAGATATGATATGGATTCTGTTATAGTTAGGTATTATGCTGAAATAAATGATTGATTAGTTGCAGTGTTTTAAACTTCCGTAATTACTGTATTTGGGTGGTTTGAAGATGTAACACACGTAATTTCATGTATATATATGAAAAAAAAGAAACTATAAAATAATGAACTGGAACGGTGAAATATATAGCATGGCAGTAGGATACATCTAAGTTTTCTTTTAAAAAAAAAAAATGAATTTTAGAAACAGCACGAAATGTGTTGTAGTCGTACATTCAGCATGAAATATGTCAAGTGATTTTTTTTTTTTTTAACTCGAATAAAATTCAGTTAAGCAAAAAGAAAAAGCCACAAATCAAATTCCAATTTCATGAAAACAAGTTTGCTTAATTTACTAACTATAAACTATGCCGAATGTTCAATTTTTTCGAGAAAAACACAAAAACACGGGAAAACGAGAATAATATTATAAAGAGAAAGAGCATAATAATAGTTCCTTCATTCTTATTAAAGAAATTAAGTCTTGATGATTGAAGATGAAGAAAAGAAAAAATTGAAAATAGGATAGATGATTCGTGTCATACATTTGTTTTTCTTTTGAAGGAAATGAAAACAAACAAAGATCAAAGATGAAAGGTGAGATAAACAATATTTCATTTCAAAAATCAGTATATGTATTTTATAACATATACTTTTTGATACAAACACAACCCGCAACAAACCTTTTCACCTGTAATGAAATGTTGCAAATATGAAAAGACATTTAAATGATTCATAAAATTATCGATAAGATAAGCAGACACACTAGCAGATGAAATTAAATGGAATAGTTGTAGAAAATGAAAGCAAACCATTGTTTGGTAAGAAATTTTATCAATTAACACCATCATATGGCAAGCATGACTAGATAACATTTAGAAATCATTTTGAAACATTCTAATGTCACGTACATAAAATTGAATTGTATTGGAGCAAAGAGGGCGAGATGATAATTACAGTAATATAGTGACAATAATAACAATAATAATAATAACTAATAATAATAGTTAATAATAATTAATAATAATTAACAACAATGATTAACAATAATAATCAATGGTAATAATAACTAATAATGATAATATTTGATTAATAATAATAATTAATAATAATAATAATAATAATAATAATAATAATAATAATAATAATAATAATAATAATAATAATAATAATAATAATAATAATAATAATAATAATAATAATAATAATAATAATAATAATAATAATAATAA
>NW_018108326.1:94411-97384 GCF_000183805.2 Loa loa | reverse complement strand
TTCTTAAAAATTTAATGAAATTTTTTTCAAAAATTTAACGAAACTTCTTTTCCTTTGAAAAGATGATAAAAGAAATTGACTTTTGAGAATTTTTAAAATAAACTACCATGGAATGAATTCAGGTTAAATGATATTAAACGATGTCATATTTTGCTTTCAAATAAGAAAATATTTGACATAAGCATCAATCGATGGACTAACTGTACATTATCGTAGAAAATGCTACAGATAATTATTGGAACTATCAAAATGTGATACCTAAATAATGAATTTAACTATTAATTAAAATTTTTTACTTTCTTTTAAATTTAGCTACCATCTCTCTCCCACTCTCTCTCTCTCTCTCTCTCTCTCTCTTTCTTTCTCTCTCACTGTCTTTTAAAAATCTTCTCGAAGGATGCATTTTTCTGATAACAAAAAGATTCGATAAAATTGCTGCTAATAGTGTAAAAGTTGACATAAAATATTTTAGGAATGAAAAAAAAAGGATAAAAAATTTGAATTTTAATCGATTCCATTTATAATTTAAATTTAACCTTTCTTATTTTCTAATTTCTTCTCATTTATTTGGAATTCCTCAATTGTTGCTGCTGCTGCTGCTGTTGTTGTTGTTATTGTAGCTGTTGTTATTGTTGTCGTTGTTGTTGTTATTGTTGTTGTTGTTGTTGTTGTTGTTGTTGTTGTTGTTGTTGTTGTCATTGTTGATATTTGATTGTTGTTATTCATTGTTAATACTTCATCATTTTTAACATCATATTCCGATTCCACTTTCTTTGAGACAGGAGATAATAATGTATTGGGAATTATTGATTGGTCATCTTTACTGCTCATTTCATCATTTGCATAATTTCTTTCAATGAAAGAAATCGCGGTACTAAAACGCGTCTTTTTGCTATCCTTTCGCATTATTATTCCATCTTTACAGGTAAGTTCATCATTATCAATTTCATTCGCATCTTTTGCATCAATTTGCGCTTTTTTCTTGAACATTTCCGGTACTTTACCTGTAGAAGTTTTTTTTTTTTTTAAAAATAAAAAATGCAAAAACAATAAAAAGAAAAAAAAAGACAAAAATGAAAAGATTTCTTATCTCAAAAATGTTTGAGAAAACATTAAATTGAAAAAAAAAAGTGTTTCGTCGTTTTCCTCTCTTTTTTGCTTTTTATTTCTTCGTCAAATTGCACTCAATCAATTACTCAAATTAATGATCCTTTTTAAAATCTTAAAGTAATAAAAAAAAAAGAAAAAAGAAAGGAAAGGACGATATAAAATAATCGGAAATTAAGTACAAATATTTGACCTTAATTTAATTCATTAAAAATAAATGTGCTAAATTTAGAATTAAATTTGTTACGTGCATATTGTATGTTGTATATAAATATATATTAAAGTGATTTTTTTTTCCTTATTGCTATTAATTAATTTAATGAATTAAAAAAAAGATATTTGCTTAATGTAATAGTAATAAAAAATTAGAAATTATATACTCCATAACAATAATTAGCCTTCGATTTTTTTTTTTGTCCTTACCTCGTGATTCTTTTGGCCCACAAAAGCAAACACAAAATAATAAACTACATAATCCAAATGGTATCATAGCAATTGACAATGGTATTAAAACCTGCAAAATTTTACATTTATTTTATCCGTCTATTTAATAAAATTTAAATTTAATCAAATATTAGGAAGGAAAGATTTGAAATTTAATCGTATTCCATTCAAGAATGATGATAATAATAGAAGGGTAAAAAAGTTTAAACCAATTCAAGTTGAAATTTATGACAGCTACGTTGTTCGATCGTTGATCGACGTCTTGTTCGATTTGAATGGATCATTTCAAAACTATTCGTATCATCAGTAAAACTAAAAATTATAATTAAAATTTGAAATGATCTAAAAAGAATAATAGTTAAACTTCCACTAATTACAAATTTAGCTTTTCATTTATTTATTCTGCTAAATACTTTGTTTCATCTTTATTATTTTTATTTGAAACAATAAAAATTTATTGTTGTTGTTGTTGTTTTTTATTTTTTCTTAATATTAAATATTTTGCTTTATTTTCTCCCAGTTTTATTGTTTATTTAAAACAATAAAAAATTATTGTTTTGGCTGTTTTTTTCTTTTTTTTTTTTCATTAAATACTTTCTTTTCTTTGTTTCATTTTCTTATTTTCTATCGAAAACAATAAGAATTTATTGTTGTTATTTTTTCTTTTTTGTTTTGTTTTTTTCTTAATATAAAATTTCATATAATTTATTAAAAGTTTCATAAATGATTGTATTACAATCGTTATGAAATTGTTGAAAATTTGCTAAATTTAGATAATTTCACTAAAATGTACACATAGTTAAAATTTTTTGCAACAATATAATGATTTATGAAATTTAACTGAAAAGGAAAAATGGGAAAAAAAAACCAGTTTACAAGTTAACGGGTAATCATGCTTTAAGTAAGATTTCCTCTTTTTTTTCCCCTTCTCTCTCTCTCTTTCCTCCTATAAATATACATATATATTTATATAAAAATTATTTGTAATGAATAATTCTTCTTTTTGATTAAAAATTTTTTGTGTAATTTTAAATTTCATTTCTAAATGTATTTTTTTTCAATTTCAGCTTTTTTTTTTTTTTAAATGAATACAAAAGAAAATGTATCATTAAATTGTAACTGATATAAATAAATAAAAGCTTACATTTTTTTTTTTCACCTCAATTACTTTCATATAAAATAGTCAATTTAAAATGGCAAAAAATCAATCATTTTAAGAATTTTAATAAAAATAAATTTTTGTTTTTGTTTTTTTGTTTTTTGTTTTTTTTTTTTATTAGAAGATCAAATAAACAAACGTTTTATTTTTTATTCTGATAGGTTTAAAAAAAAAAAAAAAGAACTGGTAATGTTTAATTGCGTCTGTCAAAATAAAATAATAATTACAGCTGTAATCATTTACTTGGTAATATCATTACAACC
>NW_018108326.1:88204-94119 GCF_000183805.2 Loa loa | reverse complement strand
AAATACCATTACAACTATATTCACTTACTTGGTAATATCATTACAACTATAATCACTTACTTGGTAATATCATTACAACTATAATCACTTACTTGGTAATATCATTACAACTATAATCACTTACTTGGTAATATCATTACAACTATAATCACTTACGTGGCAATATATTACAATTAATATCATTTACTTGGTAGTATCATTACAACCGAAATCACAATTGTGGCATACAGGTGCTGCCACTGTAAAATGCATTGAAGGAATTATCAAAATAATCAAAATTATCATTCCATTTATTGTCATTAACATTACGGCACTCATTTCAATCTGTAAATAGAATTAATTATTAATTAAAATAATGACAATTTTCTAAAATAACCATATATTTTTGATGATATTAAATGATATAATTTGAAAAATAATCAGTTCATACTAATTATTTCATATGAATGAGATTTAATTCATACTAATTATAAATAATCAAACAAGCACTATAATAGCATTCAAAAAGCAGAATAATTTTGACAAAGTGTCATAAAATAATGCTTATAAAAATGAAAGTGATAAATTAATATGAAGAGATGTGATAGAAATTGATAAGATATAATATGATATGGAAAGATAATTTTTTGTAAAAATTACAGAAAAAAAAAAAGAAAAGAGAATAAAGTCAATATTGAAAGAGTAAAAATTTGAAATATTATCACCAAAAATGATTATTTATTCCTTCGTTTTCTTTTTTTCTTTTACACCAAAATTTATAATGATATTAAATGAATAATTATAAATTAAAAAAAAAAACGACAAGATTTATTTTAGTTAAATTAAAATATAAAAATTGTCAAAGTAGAAATATGTTAGTCATTATGTATAAAAGTATCCATGAACGAGTGATGAAAAATAATTATAGGAATGAATTAATGAATTAATTTGATATATTGATGAGAATGATTTTGGTAGATAATTATAAGATATATACATAACCATTGGAAGAATGATACATTTTATGCATAATTAAATTAAATATTTGCAAAATTTTATTGACATATTTATAAAATTCAATTTCAATTTGCTTAATTCTTGAGTGATTGCAAAAATTAAATTATATTTTTTCAAAAAATAAGCATAGTTTTTAGCTTTCGTGAGCTAATTTCTAACTGTATTTTACTAGATAAACATTACGAAGACACATTTAATTGTTCATTTTCAAGCTTAAATTAAAACTATATGAGAATGAGCTTATCTTATCCTATCAATTTATCACCATAGCATTATTGTCATCTAAACTTATTTCAGTGCTTCATAGCAAATAGCCCTTTTTCATTTTCAAAAAAGATGCAATTATTCGGGTAGTTAATTAAAAAATTAAAAATTATTAAAATGAAATAAATGAAACAATGTTGGATGAGACTATAGTAATGTAATGTTATATTGAAAGAAAAGCAATGCTGCTAAAAATATTTTAAAACATTTTGTTATAAAAAAAAGACTAAGTTCAAGAAAAGAAAAAAACAAAAAACAAAAACTAAAGTAAGAGAAAAGAGATTTTGAGAAATATGTAAGACTAAATTGTATATATCTGTTCGTTAACAGTTGGTATCAGTGATATGATTAATGAGTTTTTTTAATTTGATCATTTTGTTTCAAGTATAATTAGAAATAACAATAGTAAAAGTAAATATAGTTATTTGATAAATGATAAAATTAAGAGATAAAAAGAAAAAAAATCTATTCAAAATTTTAAAGTTTAAAATTATTTTAACTAAATGAACAGCATATTCAAATATATGAGATATTATTATCAAATGCATGCTTAATTTTGTGCTATACCAAATTGTTATTTAATGGAATAATTAGTTAATGATAAGGAATAAGCAATTAGCATGAAATAATTAATTTATCCTTCGAAACTGCATCAATAGATATTTTCAATAGATTTACATGAGTAAATGATACAATTCATTTCATTATTTATTAATTAATTATGTCATTCATTATTTTATTTACTTGCACTTATAAAGAGTAAGAGGAAAGGGATAAGTGTAAGTAAATAAATTAATGAACGGTTTGGTTTAATGAATTAATTAATAACAGTGAGTAGGAATGGAATATTTAATTATGTAGATATGCAAGAAATATTCATAGATATAATTTAAAACGGTGAATTAATTAATTTATTCATACACGAATAATATTCAAATTTATCATTTAAAATATAAAATTAACAATGACAGGTGAGAGGATAGTGAAGAAAGGAAAGAAAGAAAAAAAATGACAATAATATTGTTTGCAGAAATTGAAATAAATTTGTAGAAATTATTTGGAAAATTTAGGTAATTTAAAGGAAAATGAAAGAAATTCTTTCACATTTCTTTAAATTACTTAAATTTTCTTTTGCTTAATTGATTTTTTTTGTGATTTTTGTTTTTTGAAATTTTTAAAAAATTAAAAAAAATATTTTAATCTTTAAAATGTATAACTTTCAAATAACGCTAAACCAAAAATGACCGATTTGTCAAAAATGTTTACTTTTGATGGATTATTTAAAATAATTGTTTCTTCCTAATCGATGCCCCCACAAGAATTAAATTCGTAAGGATGGCGACGTGATGACTAGAAAATGGGTGGAGACTTTTTGTCGTATCAATGTTTGATAAACTGATATGTTAAAAGTTTCGATTAAAGTTTATTTTTAAATTAATCAAATTTATTAATTTTTAAATTTTGTAATTACTGCTAGAAATTAAAAAGAAAAAGCCAAAATAGTGATTAGTCAAGAAAAGATTGAATTGGGAATTATTGATTTAAGGCATCGTTTAATGGTTAAATTTCAGGAATATAAAGTAAAAGAAAAATAGCAAAATGTATTTTAATTTATTTTTCATTTTATTTCATTTCATCTTTTATTTTTAAAAAAAAGAAAAAATTATTGGGTCAAATTTTGAAGAAAATCCGAAAGTCTATCGATTTTTTTCGCTCTTTGAATTGAATATTTTTCATTTTCCTTTGGAGTAATTGTAGAAACCTTTTTTTATGGAATAAATTAAATTTATGATTTGGTGAAATTATCAAAATAATGTAATGTATATGTATTAACAAGTAAATGCATAAAAAAAAAAACTTATTAATGATTTAATTAATGAGTAAAAAGTTGGCATAAATATCAAATTATTTGCTAAATTAATTAATCAATTAATCAAATGTATATTATATGATAGAGAAAAAGAAAGAAAGAGGGAGAGGAAGGGAGGGAAAAAAGAAAAGAGCAAATTATTTGCTAAAATAATTTTAAAATAATTAATTAATCTAGTTTAAATAATATTTATAAAAAAAAAAGCAAAGAATACTAATTATTCAAATCATGAGTAAAAAGTTAGCATAATTAACAAATTAATTGCTGGATTAATTAATCAATTAATCAAATCAATATTACATGTGTAAAGAAAAAGAAAAGAAGAGAAAAAAAGGGAGCAAATCATTTGTTAAAATAATTGTAAAATAATTTATTAATTTAATTCGAAATGATATTTGTAAAGAAATGCAAAAAAGAAAAATGCTAATTGTTGAAGCAATGAACAAAAATTTAAAATAAATGCCAAATAAATACTAAAAAATTGAATACCAAATAAATGCCAAAAAAATAAAATACCGAATAAATACCAAAAAATTAAATATCAAATAAATGCCAAAAAATTAAATGCCGAATAAATATCAAAAAATTTGCTAAATTTAATTAATCAATTAATCAAATCTATATTATATGTATAAAACGAAAGGGAGAGAGAGGGAGAGAGAGAGAGAGGGAAAAGAAAAAAAGGTGAGAGGAAGAAAAAAAGAAAAAAGGATAGAGGGTGAAAGTTTATGAAAAGTTTTTGCAAAAATATTAAAACAATAAATTATATCATAAACATTTTTTCGTCTTTTTAACAAACGAATAAATATTAATGAATTATTATTGTGGAATATGACGATGAAACATAAGGTAAAAGTCAGGTGAGGTAAATAATTAGTGTGACAATTTTATATTTGATGTATTAAAGATATTTTGTACACAAAATATTTTAGTTTTTATTTTTGCAGAAGAAAAAATAAATCCTATAATGTTGTTATTTTTAAACTTTAAAAAAAAACAAAAGAACTTTGCAAGTAAACTATTTGAAAGAATTCAATGTTTAAAAAGAATAAAAGCAAAAAGAAAAAAAAATTGCAAAAGGTTGTATTAAAGTTGTCAGTTAATTTTTAATTTGAAAAATTTTTTAATTAAATTCTTTCGAACAGTGTCACTTAATTTTTTATTTGAAAAAATTTTTAAATTTATTTTTTTTATTAGCAAATTTTGCTTTGTCACATTAATTTGTTTGAAAATTATTGATGTTTTAAAAAGAAAAAATAAAGGTAATATTAATGTTTTTACTTTATTTTTAACTTAAAAAAAATTTTCATTTACATTCTTTCAAATGTTGGTTATTTAATTTTTAATTTTAAAAATTTTCTAATTAGATTTTATTTTTGTAACAGATTTCGCATCATCATGAAATTATTAGTGTTACAAACAATTAAATTTTCATCTATTAATTAAATGGGATTGATTGAGAATGGAAGAGAAGTTGTAAAATGTATGTTAGCTCTTATCAAATAACATTATAATGCTAATTAGTAGAGAATAATTAGAAGAAAATTCTATTGAAAAATTTTACACATTGCTTGATAAAGGAATCAAATAATCAAAATGAAATGAAAAATATTATCATGGAGAGTTATTATAAGGGAAAATTTGATCTTAAGCAAATGAAAAACGTTAATGATGCATTAAAGGTTATACAGAAGATCAATAATTAAGAGGAAGAATTACAAATAATAAATTAGTAAGTAATTAATTTACGGGTGCATGAATATTGCGTAGGAAATTGTAAAGATCATGTAAACAGCTCCCTTATTTTAATTAAAAACAATATTAAAGTACAAATTGAAAAGAGGCAAATTTGTTGTCACCGAGGAACTTCAAAAACATTTTACGAAATTATGGTTTGAAATTTAAAAAAAAAAATAAATAAATAAATGTATGATGTTGTCTTGTGATGGTCGTTTAATTACTTTATTGCTAATTAAGATTGAATGCATTTCCTGAGTAATTTACAAAACTTGATAATTTAAATGAAACATCCAGAAATAATTTAACAAATAAATAAAAATTGCCAATGAGAAAGTTTAGAAAATATAGTTTGCACAAATAAAATAAACTCATTTAATAACAATCGTCACTTGTATTTGTTTTTTATTATTGCAATTAGCTAATTACCTAACGAATACTTGCTGATATTTTATTGTTTTGGTGTGATATTTTTAATTACTTATTGTAAAATATTTTAATTACATATTGTTTTAAAATATTAATCATTTAATACAACATTTAAATGATAAGGAGAAAATTTTGATATAAGCTAATATTTATGATACATTATTTCAATCTATATGTAATTAAAATTTATCAAACTTTTTGATATCATTTTATTTGAAATAAATTTTACTAATACATTAATAAATTTCGTGTTATGTGATTAAAATTACATTAATTAGAATGTAACAGTGTTGTAATTTTAATTGGAAATTGAAAAATTAATTGCAGTGAAAAGCAGAATTTAAAAGTGGAAAAGAACGAAAAAGAAAAATATCTGCATAATTTTTATATCAAATAGATTATAAAACAATAAAAAAAGCCAACCAAAAATTGTTAAAGGGAAAAATACAACAATACTTTTTAAAAAATTTTTACTGTTAAATTTTAATTTTAACATGTAAGTTTTAATTTTTACTGTATAACTTTGAATTTTCACAATATTAATTCGAATTTTTGCAGTAGCAAATTTTTCTGCAACAAAAGATTTTTGCTCGAATATTTTCTTTTCAAAATATCAGAC
>NW_018108326.1:80313-87681 GCF_000183805.2 Loa loa | reverse complement strand
CAATTTCATGATAACAATTGCAATCCCCATCAGATATCAAAGTATCACTCAATTTCATGATAACAATTGCAATCCCCATCAGATATCAAAGTATCACTCAATTTCATGATAATAATTGCTATCCCCATCAGATATCAAAGTATCACTCAATTTCATGATAATAACATCAAATGTGCTTACATCAAATGTCAACAACATATTTTGTAGAAATATGGAAATTCCTTAAACAATCAATTGTAAAACATTTCAAAGTAGCTTTCCTATGAGAAAGGAAAAGATGTGCTATTCTAAAATATATAAACATAATTTTCAATTTTTATAAAAATTTATTCGAATCGTCCAGCATATGACAAATGACGCTTATAAATTAGTTAAAGAAATTTTTTTTTTTCTTTGTTGAAGAATTTTTTTTTAAATTATTTCCTGTTTTACTACTAAAAATTAACATATCATTTGGACGAATAAATATGCAAATCAAGTGCCAATTAGTCTGTTAATGCTTTGTAAACACTCGAAGTTTATTAAATTGTTTAATATTCAATTGAAACAATATCACAATAACAACCAATAATAATATTAGGATAATAGTGAAAAAAAAAATGCAAAAAGTGCATGATAGTTGATAAGATGTAAGAAGAAGAGAAGAGATAAGGATGGAAAAATGAGAACTTTTATTTTACTGAAACTTTTTTCACCAACAAAAGAATGGGAAGGAAAAATATTTGTGCAAATGAATATGTTGGAAAAATAAATGAATAAGCAAATTAATTAATTAACTAATTAATTAACTGATTAAAATGTTGAAAAACAAGATCCATTGGTTAGGAAAAATTTCATAAAAATTTAAATACAAAGATGGATGAATTCAAGGTTAGTTTTTACTTTTTCTCTCTTAAGTATACTATTGTAAAGGAAATTTCACAATATGTCATTTATCATGTTCGTCAAGGTCAACGATATACAGAAAAAAAAATCTAAATTTCATTCATGTTGAAAATCTGATGAAAAAAAAAAGTTTGTGAAATTTGCGAGAGAAAGGGGGGAGAGGAAGAGGGAGAGGGAAAGAAAGATGTAAATAGAAAGTTTTTGAAAATCTTCGATATATGATATTAACAGCATTCAATACAAATTTAACTTTGAAATATTTCAATTCTTTATTTCGATCTCCCATTTTAGTTAATTATGTTATTCTTCATTATATTGGTAAATAATCATTTCTTAGGTCATTTCTTTTTTTTTATTCCTTTTCGTCTGTCTAAGAAATGAAAATTTCTCTTTATCTTTATTGGACTATGTCCATTTGCGGGAAATGATGACATAAGACGGAAGAGTACAGTTGTACTGAAACAAAATGTGTCAAATTTGAGATAAGCAAAACGACTATTGAATATTTTAAAACTGAAATTTCAAAAATTAGCATTGGAATAGCAAATCTCTCAACATCTAAAGCATTGAACTGTTAAGAAATCATTCAAATCTCAAATATTCCTAAAAGGTATCGAAATAAAGAAGGAATCAAAGAGCTTACTTTCAATTGCAGTGATTTTTTTTTTTAAACGTGAAATAAAATTTGATAAGATTAAAATTGGAAAAAAAAATGAACCGTATGTTTTTGTTTCGTAAATCAAATGGTTTTTCTCGGAAATGTGTAAGAGAAGTTCACGCTCATTTTAAGAAATGAAAAAAATATTTTAAAAAATTGTTTGTATTTCTGCCATTCCTTCCCTTCATTAAATAATGAAGGGAAGGAATGGCAGAAATATAAACAATAAAGAAAATCGGCACTAAAGTAATAAAATATTCCCATAAAAAAAAAAAAGAGGGAGTTAAAATAAGTGCACCTGATTACAAATGCTTCCTTAACCTTTCAATGCAAAAATGATTCACGTAAATTAATACTTCTTCCGAAATGGATAATATTAAAAAAAAACCAATTAGTTTTTCTTTATAGTAAATCAATTTCTATATGTCAATCATTACGAGGTATATATTTGTTAATCCCTGAAATGGACAAAAAACAGAGCATGTTTTTAGTTTCCCAGTACAATGGATATATCAAATGAAAACAAAGCTCAGCAAAAGTCTTAAATGATCACTCTAGAGAATTAATCTTTATCACTCTGCTCATCTTTAGTGCCATTAAGAAGACACTGTATTCTCTCACTTCTCTTATGATAAAACATTAATAACTTGTCTGGAAGAATGATGAAAATGGTTAGTCATGCAAGGCGATGTGACGATAATGAATTCGAATTGGTTTACTAAAAATCGTGAGATATACAATATTATCTTATATTAAAAGAAAAACTTACGAAGATTAAAACCATCAATGTAAATTCTTTAAACAAATGAATTTTCTCAAAATAAATTTCACAAAACCTTAAAGCAGAATCGATATACCTCCCGGCAATACTATTTCTTTCCGACCTTCTTTTTTGACTAAAAGACTATAGCAAGTTTTCAAAACAAAGGGTCAGTAACCTAAAAAAACAAAACATTTTTTCGGTGTTGGCAGGGATGACTTTAAAAAATTAACATTACTAACATTATACGCGAAAAATCCTTTGACAAAATTATTCATTCACACAAATATACAATTCAAAACTTTTCACAATCGATAAGCAGTTAGCAAAAACTTTCTTTCTATTGCTCGCTTGCTTCCATTAAACATCGAAAGTATTTCTGCTGGTTAAAAAATAAATAAATTTATGGAACTGAAATAACGAAATTAAAGTGAATGACAAGGATAAAACTACTAACAACTAAATTAATACAAGAAAACAGAAATAAAATACCCTAAGTGACTGATATTCTAATTGACTCATATTTTCATGCAAACTCCACAGTTTAATTATGGAACGAAAAATGACATCAGAACTATAAGAATTAAAATAAAATATTCATAACAGTCAAGAAAATTTTGAGAACTAATACAGTTTATTTTTACATGTTTCGCTGAAGGAAAAAAATCCATTCACAAATGTGAACAATAAATGATTTTCACTTAATGAAAGTAAAAAAATGCAATAAAATATTCAAAACATCGAACGAAGCAAATATCCTAATTGACTCATATTTTCATGCAAACTTCACAGTTTAGTTAGGGAATGATACGAAAAATGACATCAAAACTATAAAAATTAAAATTAATTTCTGAGTTGGCGCCACCACACATAGTAATGCTGTACAACTTTGATTACGCCATAATGTACTGTAAAAAGGTATTAGCCGTTGATCACTATTATTTATCATAATAGCAGTCCGCAAATTCGACTTTAATGAACAGAAAATACTACTTTAATACTACTTTAATGAACAGGAAATAGGGAAACTAATACATCCTTAACAAAAGGCGAACTGTTTCTATAACAGGTGATAAAATCGATTAAACCCACCTTAGTAATACATCTCAGTATGAAAAGTGTCGGCCTTCGGCATAACTTGGAAATCATCAGTATACGGTGATATTGAATCCTAATATTTCATTATGCTAAGCCAGAAGAAATCATGACGTACGTCAGTATTTTCAAATCGACCGTTAAAATGACCTATACAGGAGACCAGTTTCCAAGATATGAGAGGATTTGCAGAAAATTGATGAATAAATGCGCATCTGAAAACGGACTTCGAGATCAAATTTCAAGAGACGATTGGGGAAAAGGAGTTAACTTGTCATTATGCATTTGAACAGCTGATACGTCTTCCGGACGTGGTCCACTATTGATACCGTCGAGTAGTCTTAACTTAGCGTCGATTCTGAAATCAAATAATTGTAAATATAGAAGAAAGACAAAAAAAAGAAAATTTAGTTGAGGAATGTTGAAACTGCTCCGAAGCCTTTCAATGACTGTATTCCGGATACTAATACGCACCCAATCCCTGGAAAAAGCTCAATCCAGGTGATATTTAGATGGATTAAACAGGAAAAATGAGTCCCTATATTTCAATAATGCACAACTACTGTAATTTAGAGTGCAGTGAAATGTCAGGACGGGTTCTGCAATGAAAATAAAGAAGAAAAAGCACAAATCCAAACTTCATTTGGAATTGAAGCTTTTTCCACAAGATTACAAGTAAAATTTCTAACCATGTACTAGAAATATCGGATATAAGGGTAAGGCCTGAAAAAAAATTCAGTTACCTTTTTTTTCGTCTTGCACTTGTTTGTAGATTAGAATTTTGGTTTTTAAAATGCACTCGACGATATTTTCTTCTACCGCAGCGAATATTTTATCGAAATCTGCAACCAGGACATTTCCAAATTTATAATAAGCTTTCTGAAAATTGGAATAATATAAGCCGAATGACCTCTGCTTTCCAACTCCATCTCATCCTGTTCATATTGAGCAGCCATAATCGCTGCTGTGTACTCTGTTACTTGCTTGTCGCAATAGTCGAATTCTTTCTTGGCTTTCCGGACCTTTTCACTCATTCGTGACACTTCCTTCTCAGAATCTGGAAACTTCGAAAAATAATGGATAAGGAAAGATTTTGGGGATTCAAACGGTTAATTAATTAGTTAACTTGAGAATACTCTTTTTTGGGATCTACAGAACCAAAAAACTAAGGAAAGCATGAGTAGAGAGGACATTTAAACCACCAAATTTACACACTTCGCAACGCACGCTGCAGCTTCTGTTTTACTTTTACAAATTTCTTCGCTTTCTGTTCATCAGTAATAAGATATTGTCGCCAGTTCTCGGCCTAAATTAAAAAGAATATCAAGGAAAAATCATTGTGAAAAGCTCCAAAGAAGTAAAAGGCTACATGCACACCGCCCAGGATAAAGCAACAGTAAGGCAAATGACCTCAAAAATGCACTATGACAATTGTATACGTCCATCAGTCCAGACAATAACATGTGCTGACAGCAATGACAAAGTGCTGTCGCTTTACAGTATTTCAGCGTAAAAACGAAGATACAAATATATGACACGCGTGGTAACAACTGCTACATCCATATCAGTACATGCAGTTTAGAAATATCACATCTTGACAATGGGTGATTAGTTCAATAACAAGTATAAACAGTTTTGATGTGAAATCGTAAGAAAATCAAATTTCTACTATTTAAAAGGCAAATTATGATGTAGGTAAAATACCACCTCGTCGTTCTCACTTTTAACGTCTGTTTCAAACTGTCTGATACAGTTCAACAATTCCACTACTTCGTTAACTTCACTAGCCATGACGCAATTCCTACAAAGCATATCATAATGTAAAATATATTCTTTCCCATTACACTTGACCACTTATATATCAGTTAAGACTAAGTAGTAAGATAGAGTTATCTCCAATTAATTTATTCAACCCAGATCCCAGCATATCTTCACATCGAAATTTCAGTACAACTTCCGTCCCTACTTCATTCCTTTGAATGGAATAACTTCCATTAGGAACTATCACGCTATGCGAGAAAGAAATTATAAATTACTCTCGAGAGTGACTAGAATCGGCGGGAGTGAAAACTGAAATTCGAATGATGCCTCAAGAAAAGATTATCTGGTACTATGTCCGCTGGAATATTCCTCTTGATCCGATAAAGGTTAGAAAATTTTTCACTCTTCCACCGAATCAAATTTAACACTTGACCTTTTGGGTTTAAACATCTAAAGACCAATTTCGGAATCACTTTATAAACCGAAACCAACCTCCAGATTTATAAACTTCGAAGAATTTATATTTAAAATTAGAGCGCCATAATTGTGCTCTTTCATGGTCCCATAACGAAAAAGATCGTAATCCTGGCAAAGTTCTTATACATATGATGAGGAGAGTTTGTTTCAGGCCTTTAATCCCGTTTGTTTTTTGAAACATATCCCGGGATAATCCGGTGTTAATTCACCCGGATTGATGCGTGAAGAATTTTCACGATGAAATAGCGCTGTGTGAGTGTGTACGCACTGCATACACAAGACATACATACATATATCGATTAGTTTGAGTGCTCCGTGCGGTTTCGAAATATGCACAGCCGGCTAGGGAGCATTTTGAGTGTGTGTGTATGTGCTGGGTATGGGCGATGGAAACGTCGTACCCTAGTCGATCATCCACCTCGCCGTTTATAATTTCTGCGTAAAGTTTTCCCGAGATTTTCCAAATACCACTTCAGGCAGCTATCAAACCAATACATATGTATGCTGCTTCTCGGTCTAAATCTTTCCTATACGTTAACTTACATTTTTTGCACGCTTAGCATGCATTTACATCCGGAAAGAACATGTATGACCTCCGAACTATGTTATGCCTGCACAGGTGTTTTCATCCACTAGTACAACCATACCATATATACTTGCAATTTTGTTATGCACTTGTGCTACGGTTTCGTAGCATCTTTTTGAACATTTTATGTTGTAGAGAGAAGATATGAGTAGGGTAGACTTCCTACCCACATGTAGTTCCTTTCCCCATTGGGTAACTTTTCCTTTCCTCCACTCATCTGTAGGTTGCTTTCCAAATGTGGGAAATTTATTGTTGCATAAAGGACACATAAACCCATGGCATACGTGGCGATACTACGCGTTCACGTGAGACCGTTGCAAGTTGGATCGTGAAGTCTACGTTCATTCTGAATGTCTGTCACATAATTCCAGCCTGCGTTATTTCAGCATTTTATAGCAGATATACAGGCACTAATTGTGCAACAGTTTCGGGGAAAGTTGTAGAGAAGTATTTCCGGATTCGATCAAAATGCCTCGTGGAAGACCTCGAGGTCGTGGTCGAACTTCAGTCGGAAAAACAGTAGCTAAGTCATCACCAGCATGCTCTAGTCGTAATCGAGGACGTTCAAAACCAACTGGTAGTTCGATGAAATCAAAATCCACAAAATCTTCAAAATCCAAAGAGTAATAGTTCCATGTAGTTCGAATAAATGCAAAATCTCTTCAGCTACCGGGTGGTGCTCGTTGTTTGTTTCGGTATAATGGTTATATGGCTGCAGTACTGGCCTGAGTTTTTTGAGACGACTGTTTTTCTCATTTTTTCATTATTATTTGCTATTAGAAGTAATTGGAGCAGATTTAGTGGCTTATGGATTATTTTGGTTCATTTTAGTCCTTTCTCTTACCTTCATTTCTGAAATTTTCTTTAAAATTTAATGGCTAAAATCGAATGAAAATTCCTTGAATGCGAAGGATTTCGAAATTTAAATTTTTTGCGTTAAATGCAGAATGAAAATATATCTTTGTTTATGAACTTTTTAGACAATTCTTAATAATAAATTAAATTTTACGATGAAATGGTTTTGTTTTGATATAAAAACCCTAATATAGATTGGACACCTAATATAGATTGGGTGGTACTCTCCTGGCTGAGAGTACCACCCAATCTATATTAGGTGATTTGATTTCTAGAAAGCTTATTTTTGCA
>NW_018108326.1:67375-80216 GCF_000183805.2 Loa loa | reverse complement strand
GTTCCATGTAGTTCGAATAAATGCAAAATCTCTTCAGCTACCGGGTGGTGCTCGTTGTTTGTTTCGGTATAATGGTTATATGGCTGCAGTACTGGCCTGAGTTTTTTGAGACGACTGTTTTTCTCATTTTTTCATTATTATTTGCTATTAGAAGTAATTGGAGCAGATTTAGTGGCTTATGGATTATTTTGGTTCATTTTAGTCCTTTCTCTTACCTTCATTTCTGAAATTTTCTTTAAAATTTAATGGCTAAAATCGAATGAAAATTCCTTGAATGCGAAGGATTTCGAAATTTAAATTTTTTGCGTTAAATGCAGAATGAAAATATATCTTTGTTTATGAACTTTTTAGACAATTCTTAATAATAAATTAAATTTTACGATGAAATGGTTTTGTTTTGATATAAAAACCCTAATATAGATTGGACACCTAATATAGATTGGGTGGTACTCTCCTGGCTGAGAGTACCACCCAATCTATATTAGGTGATTTGATTTCTAGAAAGCTTATTTTTGCATATCTACATTATATTAAATACAACCCAATTACTATTTATCAATTACATTTGGATAAAGCTGAGAATTTGATTGGTTGTATTTCAGAAGTCGACAAGCATGGGATGAAAGTGATGATGAATATGATAGGCCTGACTACTACACCGATTCATCTGATGGTTTTGATAGTGATGTTTCCACTGCCCGAAGAAGTCAGTTGTGTAGTGTTATTTTAGACATTTTTTTAAACGCTTTTGTTCTTTTAATTTTTTTAATATATGACTTTCCGGTGGTCATAGCTATTTCAGCAATTTAATGATTTTTTCAGATTCATTTTGAATATTCCTTCGAAATTTATTCTACAAACAGTAAATGCTTTCTAGACTCAGCGGCAATGGATTTCGACGACGAAGTAGAGGATGAGGAGATAGAAGAGACATCATCCGTGGCGAGTCGCGTTCCAACACCCGGTGCATCGCTCTATGAGACGGATGAATCTGTCGGTGTGTTTTAAGGATCTCTTACGTAATATCTTAGTTTTTGCTTGTTGTAGCGCACTTCTTTAGGGAATTTCTGGCAGTCCACTGAATCCCCTTTTTCCAGCCTTCATTTCTTCGGTATTTTTTTGTCCTGTGAAATTAATTTATAGAATGTCCATGGCTTGAAATTCCGGCCGAACAACTACCAATACTGAAATTACCGAAAGGAAGCAAAGATTTATTGATCGATGAGAAGTATTTGTTTGATGCTCTTGAGGTACTAAATCATTTCGAAAGAAAAGTGTTAAATTACAAATGTTAGAATAGCCTTGGTATAATTCATAATTCATCATTCACTGAAGGTCATTTTCATAAACTAATAACTAACCTACGTGAAACTCAGGCTGGGTCAGAAATCCTTGATGCACGCTTTTGCCAAGGCGGATAATCTGTTGATTTTAATAATGCTGAAAATTCGCATATTTTTTTGCCTTTTTTCAGGTTTATGAAACATGTCGCTGGTACTACCAAGCAATTCGACTTTCTCCATTTCTTTTCGAGGATTTTTGCGCAGCTCTAAGCACGGAAAGTCAAACAAATCTCTTGGCTGAAATACATATTGCACTGTTGAAGTTATCATTGAAGGATGATGATGATGAGCAAATTATCTTGTCGGTTCAAGATACAAACAATAGTTTCAATATCATGCTTCAGCTGCTCGAACCAATGACATATGCTGAGGTAGCTGTAAGGAAAAACAAATGATTTATAACGAAGACTCTGCAGTAAACTGAGGACTAAAAAGTTTTTTTTAGAGTTGGAAAGAGGACAGGTGTTTGAAAAATAAAAAGGAAAATCTTATTTAGAAGAAACAAATCCGTTTCTGATTGTTGAACTCGGAACTTTTGGTTAAATGAATGTCGGGAATTGAGTTTGGAAACTGCATGGTAATATCTTGCTTCAGGTACTTCGCCAGTATTTGGAAAGTGATCCGCAGCGCTTCCCTGCTCAGGTTCTTGAAGCAGTAAATGGAAATTATCCATTTGTTGATGTGGAACAACGACTTATAGTTCTTTCATGGCTTTGTGATCGTTTTTTTCAAACTAACGAATATCGAAATATTGTTAGAAATGAGGGGAAGTTAACAGCAGATCTACATTGTCGTGAATGTGGAAAACCAGGGGATGTTTTGCTCTGTGATGGTTGTGAAGCGTGCTATCATTTGTCGTGTACTAGTCTGGCTGATGTACCGGATGGAAAATGGTTGTGTCAAGTGTGTGAATTACATAAGGTAACGCTAATTTCATTTAAATTCACATGATAGAACAGGACAACATTTGAAACTGATGTAGTCATAGAGTCACGTCTCTAAAAGAAGGCATTCAGTGTTGACTTACCATTAATTCTTGATCAGCTGTACTCCTGGTCTTTTAAGCTGTACTTCTTATTCAGATTGGCATTTTAGGTACGCGGTGTAACAGACTGTCAAGTCCCCGGTTACCGATCGCCGCGTATGCCCATGCGTTTCAAACCACTGGGTCGCGATCGTCACGGTCGTCTTTATTGGTTTATGGTGCGACGAATATTTGTGCAGGACGATATTAACGGTTCTGTGCATTACTACAGCACTCTTCCTCAGCTCTACTTTTTGTTGAATATGCTTTCTGTGAATGAATATGAAAAACATTTGGCAGCCGTTTTTATGGATATTCTTCCTCTCATTGAAGAACATATGCGGATGACGCTACAGTTAACTGGTGACTATGGACGGAGCGCAAGAACTAGAAATAAAACTGATTTGTATTTGCATGCTGATAACGGTTAGTTCAAATCAAAATAGTTATTTCTGAAGAACGAGGTTATCTAGCATTGACACCTGTCGTTCATTGATGAAACTCCTACATTTACTAGTCCTAGACTCGGATACCTTGTCGCAGTATATCATTTAGGAAGATGAGGAGTCAAATTAGATTCAGCAGCAAGTGATCTTTTTTCAGTTGTCAGAATGGGCGACATTTTGGCAAAACCACTGTTTAGTCAGTTACGAGAAAGTGATGATGAGCGAGTTATGGTTGCAATTGGTTGCACGAAGCATGTTGAAGTGAGCAAGTATCTGCTACTCTGCAAAATTGAAGAACTGTTGGGGTTTACAGGAAACTGCTTGAAAGATACATTCTGGACAGCTGGCATGCAAAGTAAGTGTAGCTGTTCTATTTTCAGTTGGTGATTCACAAAAAGTGATAATTAAACTACTGTCACAGATTTTCTGTAAAATTTGTGTCATTTCCAGCTCACGAAGTGATTGCGAAAAAAGAAGTAATCGAAACAAGTTTCCATACAGCTTCTGTCAACGGTAGTGTTGGGGAAGTCCATTCTGCGGAGCTTGGATTTAGACTTGGCGAAGGCGACATCTTGGCACGCTACGTCAATCAATATAGCACGAATGAATATGCCAAAAATCCGATTCAAAGAGCTAAAGAAAGAGACAAAAAAAGTACATGTCAGGAAGGTTTTCGCTGATGGACGAAGGGGAATTCGAGGTGATTCGAGACTTACGTTCAACCTGAATATTTGTACTGTCATTATTTTAACCTTAACGAGAGAATAAGTGCAAATTATTTAGCTAAAATAAATGATGGTAAAGAATTATGAAATTGCAGTGGGCTGTAGCAAAAGGACGCACTCTTACTGGAACACCAATTCAGATTGGGAAAATAATACAAAGTTCTTTGGAAAGTTTTGCTCAAAAAATACCATCGACTTTAATGCATCGACTGTGGAAACATGATGGTTTCGATTATTTTAAAAAGGTGATTTGCTTAAAAAAACAGTCTTTAATTTCCTTTCTTGGTCTCCAAGGTATATTTAACTATAATTTTGTCCTCATTTATTCCAGATATCGCTCTGAAGATATTCATACATACTGATTATGTTTCTGCAAATTTCGTATACAAATTTTAATTTTTCGCAGGGACTTAATGCTCCACCAACAGTTGAACTGCTGAAAGACTTGTTGTTGCGCTTTGAATGTGCGATTCGGCGACCAGTTCTTCATAGTGTGTGGTGGAATACACTAGGGCATACTCGTCTGATGCGTATAACAGTGGAAGATCGTGAACGACGTCAGCGTTACGAAGCGAAGAAAAAGAAGCAGGACAGGGTAACAGATTTTAGTCTTAATAGATAACAGATCCAGTGTATTTGTAATATCAACAATGTACCGTATCAAAGGATCTTATAATTTTACATAGTTATTTCCGAGCATTTCTCAACTTTTTCTGTACTTCAGTAATCTTTTACTTGAAGGCTGAATTATGTTTAAAGAAATGAAATTTCCATTAATCTTTAAAGAAAGTGAGATCTCCATTAGTAAATTGCATCGTTTTGTGTCATACTTTAGTATCTTATGGAAAATTTTGAGGCAATAAATGAGAAGGATGATTTTGACGCATTAAGATTGACTAACTAAAGGAAAAGGATGTGAAAAGTAAACTTTTTCCAGGAGCTTTGGGCAGCAGAACCAGATGATGACGAAGTAATTTGGGTGAAACATCTTAAAGTTGGTTCAGTACTTAAAAGAACTTTGTGGCGGCAGAACGATGAAGGTTATCGAGTGAATGGCCGCGGTGCCCTTGGTGGTTGGTTGTGGAAAGCGAAAACATTTCATCGGACATTCATTCCACAAGCCGAAAAGCCGAATATTGGCAGAAATTTAAAAGTATGCTGCTTTTCCTGGTGTTTCAATAAATTTTATTTACCAATAATAAAATTTTTCCTTAAATTGTCAGTGATATTATCAGTCATAAGCAAGCAAAGAACAAAAGCAAAGAACAAAAAGTTTGAGATTGCTGCAGTGCCTTATTAAGAAATCCAATTTTTTTTAAAGAAATCCCCATACATTGCTTCTAACAATGTCGGTACTAAGAGTAACCAATATTGTTCGCTATAACTGTTATATTTTTGTTGCCAAATGAAGAAATTTTTTGGAAATTGAAGCAGTTTATCTGTATGTTATGATTACTTCCATTCTGTCATTTGATTTGTCCACGCAAATGATGCAACCTGAGATCTTTCAGCCCACTACATTGGCAAATAGAAAAGCAATTCGTTTGGGAAAAATTGTTGAAAATCTGAATGAATGGAGGAATGCAGAACTAGAAGGCGAGGAGAGGTAAATTTATTTCGGGATAAATTTTGTTTGGATCGTTCTGTGCTTCTCATGTCTGTGAATTCTTTAAATCCTTCCTTAGCATCTCAAGTCAATAAAACTGTAGATATTGATAGCATCAATGGTGAAATATTGGACTATGGCTGTTATAATACCTGCAATAAAGCTAATCTCAGGAAGTGGCAGAAGGAACTTCTGAAGAAGTGCTATTCCCCCACCTGTAGAATGGGCATGATGCCGTTACCGATTACTTCGGAAAATGATAGCGTTCAAGGTTGTTACAGTTTTGCGTGTCGTCAAGCTGTATTACAATCGAGTAAGTTATGCTTTGTTATTGTTATAAAAAGTTTGAACCTTTGAAGAGATTTTTGGCGTCTTTTTCTGCTAAGCGAAGAAATAGGATTTTTTTCAGTATTTACAAATTTCTATTTGGCGATTAAAATATTCATTTTTGCATGTTCTCCAAATATAATCAACTCTATATGACTGTACATATGATTGTAGTGGGAAGAACCACTAGTGGTGTTGTACACGCACGACCTCCATTATCACCATCATCAAAATCTCGACAAGAAAGTGGAAAAGATGTGAAAGCGCTGGAGATGAATAAACCATTCCCGCTCCCGGTTCCATTTGATTATCGAGTCAAGCGTACTGGTGAACAAAGTTTACTAATCTTACCACAGAGGTCAATTTGTTTTGCTGAAAAATATCTTCACAAACATTTTTGTTCATCGATCTGAATCTTTCGTCAGATCTTCTGTACGCATAGTCATTTATTTTAGGTTTTTTGGGATAATAATGCTTTCCAGGAAACATATGATCAAATTTAGTGTGCTCACTTGGGTATCAGTTTACCATGTGTTTTTATGTGTGGCTAGCATAATATCTTTATTTTCTTGAAGCTCTGCAAAAATGGTAGTTGAGCCATAATTCTTTACCACTGAAGTAATTTAAACAGATAGAATTTAGTCAACAACCATCGACTTCTCAGAGTTTTACAGATAAGTTTTTCAGATCCTTAAAACGTTTGGCTCGCCAGGGCGGAGTGAATTTGAATTATTTCGCCCCTGGTTTTCATCGTATGGCTAAAAGTAACAATCAAGTGTGGAACTACCCTTGTCAGCGTCCGCTCTTTGATAATTGCTGGAGGTTTGCTAATTTTTTTGTTGCGGATAGTGAAGTGATCTTTTATATTAGGACCATCTTATATATTAGAACCATTATAAGTTCTGAATAGGAAAAATTCTTAATAATATAGCTGTTAATCACATCAACTGAAAATTAAATGTTTTACGATGTTCATGTTCCTTATATATCCTTGCATTACAACGTTTTAGTGTACTTGCATACACTGAAGCACTTCACCATGTTCTCTCGCTACTGAAAAAGTAAAATCCGTGAAGGCAGCATAATTTCGATTTGCACAGGAAAAAATTATTTAGGAAACGATTTAATAATGCAAATGATATGAGGTAATATGAAATAATTGAGATGTCCTTTATTGCTTTATTTGCTTTCCTGATTCCAGATACATGGTGTTACGCGCTCAGTCTTACCACTCAGTTGCTCTACATCTTCGAGTACTCTATGCATGTATTCGATGGGCTGATATGCATCGCGAATCAGATGAAGTTTGTTTTCAATTTTTTTTCTTTTTTTAGTTAGGATGCGAAAGCAGTATGTCATATTTTTAAAATCATTCAATAAGGATGAGTAAAAAGAAATAAGTACTGTTAAATTAATCTTTATGACTCATGTGTTCCTTTAGATTATTTATTGTTGTTAAATTCTATGGCGGATGTTGTCTTTACAAATTACTTGATTCTTTCTCAAAATGCTTTGCTTTCGTAGGATTTTCGGGTTACAGTCCATCTTGCGGATCATGATGAAGTACGAACAGTGGTTGGCCATAAGGAATATCCACCAGATGGTATGTATGAACAGTATAAACTTAGTATAGAGCTAATTCCTCTGGATGACAATATTGAACTGGATGACGCTAATGAAGGCTTAGGAAGTGCCGCATATCATCCATCAAAGTCGCTGGAGAAAAGTAAGTTTAATTCATGTATTTCTCTTCTGTTTTCTTCACGATTACTGATTTATGTGTCAAGAAGATACTTTATTTACAGTTGCGGGATCTAGGATAGCATAAATTGGCCCACAGTATAAGATAATATATAGGAATGATAAAGAGTTGTAGCGAATTGACTGTTGCTGATCGATTAATAAAAACATTCTCCATCATCTTTGACCACTGCATATTTCGTTGGACTTCAGCCGGTATCCATGGCAGTATCCATGTTCTATTTCAGCTTTGCGTAAAAGAAAAGCAACAAGGAGATCAGAAAACGGGGTGGTAAGGAAAGATCATGTAAAAGTGATTGAACGATGGATCGACGGTGTTGAACTGAAACCCTGGGAAATAGCTGATTATTGGAAGAATATTGAAAATCGAACAAAGCGTAGTTTGGCTGCGCCATCGGTCGTTACAGGTTCTCAATTCCAGCTTTTTGAAATTCCAGCTCTTCGATTTTGTCATATTCTTGCTATGTCTGAATTTTCGGCATTCGTCCGCTCTACAGAAACAGAATATTTATAGCATCTGTCTTAGTACTTGTCACTAATCACCATCATTTGATGTAATCAAATATAATCAGCAGTTCACTTATGCTCAGTTTTTGGAAAAAAAAGTAGTGTAAGGAGCATAGGTTACAATTGATTTTGCGATTTCAAGAAATTAAACGAAATAACCATTTTCCGCGAAATATACTTTAAATTGTTTTCAGTGGGCAATAGACTTCCTACGTTAGCTATGAAAAACTGTGAGTCGTCGACAGTTTATTCTAATCGTATATCTGCTGAAAGACGTCGTCCACAGCCGAAACGTATGCCGGATTACGATTATGATATAAAAGACGATGAGGACGAAGATGACGACGATGAATATATCGACGTTGAAACGTTACCGAATATTGCTGAAACGAAATCAATTTCAAGTTTAGAACCAAAACCAAAAATTCCACGATTATCAGAACAGAGATCAGAAAGACAATTAACTGGAAGGTGATTATAAAATTATTGGCATAAACGAGCATCGGTATTTGCTGTTGCTTAATCGTGAAATTCTCTTCCAGTTGTCACTTGATCATCCTTTGATAAAACACCGAAATAATGGCGAGTATTAAGTAGAGGCCTGAAACCGACATCTTGTGAGGATTCTGATATATCCGCTTTTCTGAGAATTAGTGTAGATTGGTGTGATATGTCTTAAATTTTGAGATTTTAGTCCTTATAAAGCACAGTGGCACAATCCGAATGTATATCGTCAATATGAACAAGTGGCCAGGCGACCAGGTGAACTGCTAGGTGGAGGGAAATATACCATGTTTCAGGTTAGCTTTATCTTGTTTTTTGTTTTACTCTCTTTGAAGGAAGTCGAATTTTAGAAAAAATAGAAGGGCAACTACAGCAGGCCAGATCGACTAGAAATTTTTTGATTTAGGATTGAAATCCTCATGCTTAGAATTGATTTTTTTCTTTTTATATTACTCATTATTATTTATGATTCAAATGTAAGGCATTAACCAGTATTTGCTGTCGAAAGTTCAGAGCATATTTGGCCACATATACTTAGACCAGTTTAGAAGCCGGATGGCACATTCTGCCGTGTAATGGTATATCAGAATCGTCCAATGCAAGGAGATAGGACTCCGAGTACTCCGGGATCTATTCGCCCTCCGCCAGTGATAACTTCACAGTCAAGAGCTGGAAATTATCAGCGTGAATCGCTGCGAATACCAGTCAGTCGAAGAGTTGTATCAGTTCCAGGCTCAAATCATGGATCTCCTGTGGTTGGTTTAAGCAGTAATTTGCTCTCCTTTATTTTTCCAAGAAATTATTTATATTACCCCTCTGCAAACGTGAATTCGTCTGTACATATGGAAACTCATGAAGTAATAATCTAGTACCTTTTCAGTAGAACTTTTTAATTCGGAGACTTTACAAGTTCTTTTCTTATCTTTTTCTTAGTCCTTCCTGTCCTTCCTGTGTTTTTTAATCTTTTTTGTATAAATTTCAGGCACCGATGGGGAAACGACTGTTGTTGATTCGCCGGAGTGATGGTACGACGCAATATTTACGGCCAGTTACTAGTGGTACCAGTACACCCGGTACTTATCGAGCAGTCCGCACGACACAAGTATATATTTGTTTTTTTTTCTACTATTCATTTCTTTTACTGCAAGCTAACTTTCCGTTCTTCCTCCAAAGAAATACGTTTTCCCGCATTTTCAGCTTTATTATTCCTTTTATTTCTGTCATCCCACTACACCATTATAGACTCGTGCTGTTTTCTAAGTCTACCAATTTCGATTCCAGCTTACTGTCTCACTCATCTCTCCGTGGATCTAATGATGTACCCAGTAGTATAGAGTTATGGGGAAATATGATGGTGGAGAAAATCTTTTTTTTAATGAAAATCATGAAGTTGAGGAGGAAGAGGAAAATAAAGTAGATTGGATTATTGTTATCTGTTTCTAAGGTTCGCTAGTGTCTCAAATCAGGTTTTAGATCCCACTCAAGACTTGAATTTTACGCAAAATCCAGAAGCCTATAAAGTCATTACTAAATATTAATATCATTTTAGGTTGGTGGTGCGACAATAAGTGATGTTCGAGGTTCTGCAACAGGTATGCATTTGTCGTGTTAGACAGAATAGATCTTTTTTGAGTGGCACATATATTTTATAGTTCTTATCCTCATATTTGCACTGCTTTCAGTATTCATAAAATCTCTTTTCATAGGTTCTTCCTTTGTTCGTCCGGTTAGTGCTACTCGAACTGTTTTTACTGGTAATCAGTCAGTGGGAAGAGTTGTACGATTACCTGCGGTAAGTATTAGTGATCAAATAGTTTGATAATATGCAGACCGAATGTCATTTTACGAACCAATATGACAAAATAAGATTTGGATTTACAAAAAAAAATTAAGATTTAGATTTTCACGAAAATTTTTTGCACGAGATATAAAACATGATAAGCGTAGTTACGGGATGTATGATTAAAAAGAAAATTGAATTGCTTTCACTGATAAAGCAGGAACTATACCCCAGTATGTTAACTGAAGGAAGAAAACTGATGATGTAGCTTTGTTCATATGTTCTCCATGAAAATAATTGTATTGATTTCTTGATAATAAGCGACATTTCTAGCGTTCTATACTTGTTCTTTGTACTAGTTCATTTCATTATGCTTTTATTTCATTTACAGCGAACAGTTGCAGTGGTAAATCAGCCACCTACTACTGGAAATCAAGTCCCGTCCACAGTGAGAATTGGCCGAATGCAACCGGTAAATTATAGTAATGTTGATTGACCTGTATAGTAGCCATCTCTAGGGTAGGGTTCAGCTGGATGGTTCGTCTTGCAATATTTGACGATGAACCATGGATTTTGATGGTGTTAGGAAATAATGAACTTTATTCTGTAAACAGTGAATTAATCTATTAATAAATTAAGCTTGGAATTCAATTTGGACTTTTTACAGAATGCAAAACGAGTGGATGGTGATGAAATGCTGAGTGATCAATCAAGCGGTCTCGTTACTGCAGATATGAGCGAAGAGTATCGTTTATTGGCGGAAAGAGGTCTTCGCTCATCTGGGAGGCCCCCTGGAATAGCTCCAAGTTCTGGGTAGGTCGTTTTTCTCAAAATATAAATTTCTGTGAAATACAATTGGATGAACTGCAGTTAATTTAGTATGCGTTCAGGTAATCTTGATTTCTCCATTTGTTAAGTTCGAGTTTCGAAAGTATATCTCTATTGTTAGAAATGGGCGTGTTGTTAACAGTACAAGACCAGCTGTAACAGTTCAGCCGCGGCAAGGTTTAGCAACAGTGCATTCATCTCTCGAACAACAGACATCATCAGGTCAAATATTCGGTGACCACGACCCTATGGTAAGTAGAAGCCCTATGTAGCATATTTCAGGTCTTGCAATTCAATAATTTATAGGTTTCCAGTAGATTTTTTCAGATTAATTTCATTCCAAGCGTTGAGTTTCAGATAAGTGGTGGTTACTACACTAATGATGACCAGCAGGCTTATACCGGGATTTGATAGCTTTACATTAGTGATATATTGGTGTATGGATCTCATATGTTGTCCTTAGAACAAGTGATTAGTGATCAGAAATATAATTTCAGAGTTTCAAGAAGTTTCAAAAGAAGAGAGTAAAAGATCCAATAGGTAGAAATTAAGTTTGAAATTGGTCGTGGAGTATGAGTGGGCAAAAATAACAAAGGGGAATGGTAATGTACTAAATCATACGATAAAATAATAGGACTTCTTTTTTGTTCTCCCAACTTGGACCATTGGTTGTTGCTCCGTACTTTCGTTGTATTCCAGATAATTTTTCATACATTGCTATGATCGTGTGAACTTGTGTTATATCTTATCTTGTTGGGCTTTATATAGTTTTATGCGCTCGTTAGGATTTGTATAACATCAAAAACAGTGATTTGAGAATCGCATACATTTTGCTTAGCTACACTGTTATCGATTTACTTTTTTACATTATCAGCGCACCTGATGAAGCATTTTGATTTTGTATTTGGGACATCCACGTTATATTCCACCGCTCAGCAACGACTCCGTACCAATTTTTCAATTTCTTATAAATGTATTTTTACACCGTAGGTAGCTTTCATAATTCTTATCCTTTAAAGACATCTGTCATTCTTTCCCCGTTATCAGTTGGTTTTTTCCTGTCATCTGAACAGTGCTTGAAAGAATAGTTCGTAAAAGCCGTCTGAACAGTTCTCGAAAGTATAGTTCGTAAAATTCTTGTTTGTTTATTAGCTTCAAGGAATTGTAACTTCATTATTCTTTTATTTATGAATGATTTGTGCCAGATGCCGTATTCGTTTAGTTCTACGTAACTTTGTGTTTCAATTCTTTAATTTTGGATGGTAGCCAATTTAAAATAATGTTTGGTTTTGGCTGCCACCTCTATATTTTTATGTTTCTATTTCTGTTATAAAATAAAATATTCTGGAAGTAATTTTTTTTGCAAGTCACACGATCATGCACTTTTGTGTGAAAAATTTTCCGCTTAGATGACTTGATTTCCATAACAAATTAGAAAATAGACCGACATTCAGAAGCTACCAAGGTCCATTTTCCAGGCTGGTTCCGGATCATCTGCAAGTAGTGGTGGTAAATACGCGAACATGGTACGAACGGAAGTCAGGACAGCAGGGTACGGGTTTCCCACGTTTTTTTTCTTTTTACGTCAAAATGAACAAACCATGGGAAGTTGAAGTCGGTTCATTTCAAAAGGTTTGACATTTACCAAAAGTCCCATTTCTTTCTATCAAAATTTTTAAAAAGCGGAAAAATGAAAAAAATGAAATAATTGCATTCTTAGAGTTACTACACGGACACATTCTGTCGTTGAAATGATTCGAGCGGGATATCATGGTCGAGGAGGTAAATTGTTAATTGTTACTTTATTGAAAATTTACTGAAGCTTTCTTTGAAATCCTTTTCTACTTTTTTTTTTTTGTTTTTTGTTTGGAAAGAAATGGGTAATCATGGACATAATATATGTTAGCAGTATATTTTGCTCCTAAAACGTTTTATATCATGTTTCATGAGTATATCAGAGCGATTATGTGCACTGTGTCTTAGTGCTGCG
>NW_018108326.1:59008-67055 GCF_000183805.2 Loa loa | reverse complement strand
CAACGAGTTAAAATTTGTAACGCTATCAAATATCTAAGTGGTTTATCAGGAGTGAATGATTCTTAGCTATTCGGAGTGCTTCTAAAATTTTTTTTTTGTGATTATTCGTATAAGGCATTACACAGTTAATTAGTATCAACGTTTCAATATTATATGCTCGTTTTGGTTGGCTGAAATACAATGAAATTTAAAATGAGTAGCAATGCATCTCGTTTTGGTTGGCTGAAATACAATGAAATTTAAAATGAGTAGCAATGCATAGTGAAAATTTTGAACAGTGATAGCCATTAGTCACTTGGTAAAGAGGCTTACGATCTGGAAAATTAATGTTGCGAACAACTTATATCACAAGGATTGTATGATGAGAATTGATGGGCGTATATATGATGAAGTGGTTTAGAATTTCATGACCTGAACTGGATGATCTTTGAAATATATAAGATTAGGAACATATCGTATGTATCATAATAACAAACATCTAGCGTTCATTTATCTATTGAATTAGTCTTTTAGCTCGCCTCCAAAACTGTAAATTTTTCGTACTTTCATTTTTCTTACGTTTCCAGTATCATCACTGTATGGAAAAATGCATATGTCTCAGTTGAACGAATTAACAGACATGCCATCATCAGTTGGACACACTTATGCTAGTAGTCGTACTCATATGAAATATATTGGAACCGTTGATACTCGCTCAAATCTTTACATTCGTCCTTTTGAACCAGAAGATCAACGAGTTATAAAAGAGGTTTCCTTTCTTATCACATAATGCTGATTTCTATATCTTTACCGCCAATCCTTTCACTGGCAGCTTTTTTGATAGAAAAGCTTTCGTTTTTGAGCGAAAATACCGATTTGCCAAGACTTTATAAGTAAAATTATAATATATTTTGGGAGGAAAGAGTATTTAACAAAATTTATTAAATCTCTTATACATTTAATACATATCTAATATGTTTCTCGGCTTACTTCAGAACTTTTTACGTCCACTTTTCCAGATGCTTGATAATTTGATAACAGAAGTTTGCATAATGGATGCTGAGAATGGTTGGCACAGGCGTCATATTCAGCGTGTTTTCGAAAAACGTCAGGAAGAAAGAAAGCGACGCGAAATGCAGCAAAGGTACTACATTATCTTTTCATTATTTTAGCTTTTCAATGTACAATTTTTTTTTTAAATTGATTACCTTAGTAGTGGAATTAACTACTGTTTGGAAGATATCAATTATTATTTTGTGGAACACTTTTTTGTGTGTTTTTTTTTTTCAATTACCGTGCTCCTTTATTTGCGCCCGCATGTTCCTTATTTCCATATTGCCAATAATAATTTCTCAATTTTCAGGGCACTGAAGATGGAACGACTTTCAGCACGACAACTTGAAATTGAGCTGGGTGAGCGCATTGAACGATTCAAGAGAGAAGTCAATAAAAGGCGTCTTAAGTTAGAGGAAAGAGCAGAGGCCGAGGCCGGAATGACTGCGCCATGGCGCCGGCCTCGAAGTAGGCCTGAGAAGAGTGAGGCTTAAAAGTTAATCGAAAACTGGGAATACTTAAGAAAGAAAAGGGAATTTGCGACTAATGAATTTTATTTTGTAGATGCTTTTTCCAATATCTTAATTATTTCGAACAGGTTGGGGTTTTGCCTACTATTAAGCAGTTATCTGCACATTACTGAGGTAAAACTTAGCTGATTTGAAATTTTAAAGTTTTAAATATTTTAATTTCATTCTTATACTCTGATGAATTTTGATTTTTCAAATAGAGCTTTTATCAGTTTCTTATAAATCTATATATTTTTGCAGGAGTGCGTGAGCATTGCACCGCTTCAAGTGCACAGTTACACGCTATAGCAGGAATGCCGGTAGAACCAAGTACTATATCGTTAGGTGGTATAGTGCATCCCGACGAAACAGCACCGTCCAATAAGGTTTTTATTATACTGATCTCTTTCACATAAATTGAACAGATTTCTGATTTTGATTTTCGTGATTAAATTTTAGATGGATGAACAGTCGAGTAGTCATCTTCCAAGCGAAAGCGGTAGTGTGCTTTGTCCAAAAACTACGGGATTAATACCGGATTTGTCCATTCAGCAACGTTCACCGCAATTATCTCCAAAGGATCAATCTTTACCGGATTCTGGACAGCAGCAAATGGAAGATCCCTCACAACAACGACGTAGTGAGAGAAGCAAGAAGAAAAAGAGTGTAAATTTTTTGCCTTTTTAAGGAAAGTAATATGGAACAGTCAGTAAGGCATCTTCAGCAATGTACCGCCGTACTTTATTTGCATGGATAACTCTTTCTGCTTTATTAAATAATGAAATGTAAAAATTAAAAAGTGGGAAGTTGGTAGAGGGAGGATGAAGTCCCTTTGTGATTTAATGAAAGTAGGCTTCTTGTTTTTTCCATATTCTGTACAAACGACTTCATTATTTAAAATTAACCTCACTTTACTTTCTGTAATTTTGGTTTGAGTATAATTTTCCGCTTTTTTGCAATGAATTACTATGATGAAAAATCAAACTTGCTACTATCTTCATAGAAATTCTATCAGCTCTCTTATTCCATAACTTTTTCTGTTGTGATTTTGCTAATTCTAGTTGGACGAAATTTTCATCAAGACTGAAGTGATGTCGACATCACAGATGTCGGCTAGTAGCGAAACGAAACCAAATGGAAAAACTCGAAAAGAACAACGTCATGTTGCACGTGGAACAACTCCTTCGACGTCGTCGCGGCCAGGAACAGCATGTTCGGAATCTATTCCAGACATTGATACCACAAAACGACACTGCAAATGCAATCAGCCGTATGACCCGAAAAAGTCATCATTCATTTATTTATTGTGCTTGTTTGAGCTTTTGTGATGTGTTTGTTTTATAGTTTTTGACGCTTTTGAAAGTACAAGTTGATGAAATTTAGTTTTCTTACTATCAATTTAAAATTAACTGATAAAACAGACTATAATTATCTGAATGAGCCTACCATGCATTGTCTTTGATATGTCTTGTGTGGTAAAGCTCATTCATCATTTCGTTGTTGTATGATAGTCCTTGCTATGTACTACGAAATATTTCTCTTGTAACAGCGACGATACAGGACAACTCAATATTGGAGAAAGCTTAGATTTCATTAGTGAAATGAAAGAAATAATTTCTCAAGCTTTTGAGTTTTTAGTTATTTATTTTCAGGTTTTATGTTGGTTGCGATTTGTGCTATCAGTGGTTCCATGGTAAATGTGTTGGTATATCGGAAAAGAAATCAAAGAAAATGACAAATTGGGTTTGTGCAGATTGTGCCAAGGAGCAAAAAGGTTCAGAAAAGGTTAGTTTCTGCCTTGTATTAGTTGTGCTATCGTTGGGTTATTAAATTAATTTCTGTTATTCCTTACCATTCTAAATTGAATAGAATGCTTGGTAATTTTGACAGTGCCGTTGAACTAAGGGTCTGCACTGATTTTTGAATTATCTAACAAGAAAACAAAAAAGACATTGTTCATACACTTTATAACTATAAATTTATTTTCAGTTCACTCGATTTCAGGAGTTGTATTGTGTTTGTCAAACTCCATATGATGATTCGCAGTTCTATGTTGGGTGTGATGGATGTGAAGGATGGTTCCATCCACAGTGCGTTGGCATCACTCAAGAGTAATTTTTTTTTAATACGCTGAAAAATACAAATCATGTTTCTTTCGCGTTTTTCTTTTTGGGATTCTTTTTGAGAAAATGAAGAACGAAGTACAGGTGTAGAACATTTTTTCTTTCTGCAGTATTTATATATTTATTTAGGACCGCTTAATTATTACAAGTACTTCAAGTGATTTAAGCTACATCTGAGAGAAAACAACTTAAGACACAAAAGTTTAGTGTTTTGTGTTCGTGTAAAACGATGAATATATCGTTCATCAAGAAATACTATAAATTAATATTCGAACAATAAACAATAATGATTACAACAATGCATGAATTAATAAGGGTTTTGCTTATTGAAGTGGAATTTAGGGAAGCCGAGAAAGCAGCTGAGTATCTGTGCCCACAATGTAAACGAAACAAGCAAACAGACTCTGAGTCGAGTACTTCATCTTCGTCGCCTTTATTGCTTGAGCGCCCTGATTTTGAGCTTCTTGAGCATGTCTTTGATAGCTTGAAAAGTCATCGTACTAGCTGGCCTTTTCGAGAAGCGGTTAATCAGAAAGATCATCCAGAGTATTATTCTATTGTTAAGAAACCGATGGGTTAGTTTTGAGAACTTTTTGATTTATCACTAACAAGTTCATTTGCTGAAAGCGCAACTCATTGCTCGATATATTTTGTTTTTCTTTCCAGTATTTTCGTAGTAAAGAAAACAGGTCAGTTCTTTTCGGTTATTCAACAAATAGATGGTGGTTAAAACCTGTTATGAGCTGCTTGAATAAAATATTCCACTTACAGATCTCAGCATTGTGCAGCAAAAACTGGAACGTTACGAATATCGCAATTTAAAGGAATTTACGAGTGATATAACACAAATTTTTGAAAACGCTCGCATATTTTATCCCAAAGATTCAGCTGCCTATCAGTGCGCTGATATCCTAGAAAAACAGTTTCGTGAGCGAATGATTAAAATTAAATCTTCGGTAGAAACACGGACAAGTGGCCAAAAAGGGGTTAGCATGCTAAAATATTCAATAAATTATCAAATGAGAAGTTAAAAGATATTAGGAAACACATTCGCAAATTTCAAGGTGAAAAATATTGAGTGGAAGCACTGGCTAGCAAGCAGTATCACAATATAAGTTCACAGTGTACAGCTTCTTGTAACACTTCTGAATTTATAATTTTTTTCTCGTGTTTTTGTTGTTATTACAGTTGAACAATTTATAGATGAGTATCTCATGGTTATAAAATGTTGCAGGAAAGTTCAGCTACAAAAAAATAATGGCACGCTAAATGGCTTTTCAAACTATGATTAGTTCGCTAAATATATCGATGGGAATATCCGGAAGTCACTCGCCGATCTCTGCTAATTAGACTTTTCATAGTCTTTTTTTTTTCGTTTTCGTTTTTCTCAGTTAATAAATTACTGTTGTTTTCTTTCTTTTTTTTTTATTTGGTCACCTTTTATTTGGCTTGATGATATGTGAATTTACTGTGTACCTTGCAGCATTGTGCGTTTTATCTCGAAATGTTGGTGAAATTTTGGCGAGATATGGGAAGCAATTTTTCTATATCACAATCACTTTTTAACTTTTGGAATATGAATGTGTCTCATAAATCAAGTTTTGACCTCACTGGAGACTAAATGTAGTGCATTTTTAACAAATCATTTTGTGAAATGAAATTATGATAAGCAAGTAGGATATTACGAGCAGTCGATTTAATTCATTCATCCGTTTTTGTGTACCTCACCTTTTTTCAATCATTTACGTGCTTGAAGCACTTTTTTTTTCTTCATCCTCCTTATTTCTGTTCTTTGTAATATTTCCATTAGAGAATAGCACATATCACCGATTTTATTATCAATGGACTTTGTGAATAACGATTGTATTGTATTACGAATTACAGAAATTGTGAGGCCTTTTATATTGTGCTATGTTTCTCTTCCATCATTAACGAATTTTTTCCTGTGAGTGAATTTTCCTGTAAATAAATAGTCTTACTTTTGCTCGAAAATCATTCGCTTCAAAAAAAAAAAGTTGAAAATATGTTAATCTGAATTTTTGGTTTTGGTTGTTTCAGTTTGTTTCAGTTCTAGCTTAAATAGAAAATTTTTGGATGTTACTATTCCAGAAGTGGTCTCTTTTGCAATATGAATGTAAGTGAACATTAATACTTTTCGCTTAGCGGAGAAATAGTAAGAAGATAAAATCATAATAAAAGAATGGAAAATAGATGTTGTGAGGAAATTGTTCAGGATTTTCTACAGCTACCTAGAATTAAAGGAATAAAACTAAGCCTAGAACTGTACTCAGTATCATTGGCTTTCTTTTTCTTGAAAAATTGAATTGAATTCCTGCTCGATTTGCTCTTCTCTACTGCATTTCATTTCCCCTAGATTGCCTAAAGACTATGTGTACATTCTGTGGAAGCCGTATTTCTATATGAAGATATTGGATTTTGATAATCCTAGATATTAAATTTTTTTTCGATGGAAAATGAAATCAAAAATTCAGAAATACGTTTGTTTAGAATTTAATCATGACAGTTAATGTTGATTTGATAACGTTAATGATTACAAAGTGCTCTAATTACAATTTCTTGGCTATTTCTATGAAAGATTAATATCTGATATATTCACGAAATTATGGTTTTTTTTTTTTCATCTTAGCACTCATATTTTAATATTTTTAAAATTTCCAAGAAAGAAAGGAAAAGTCAGTCGTTCGAGAAAACTCGAACATACGAGTAAATTTTTCATTTCAAATAATCAGATATCACAAGAATGATCTATGCTCTTTTATGCGCAAATATTCTCCATTAACGATTTATTGGTAATCTTATCACTGTCTAACATCCAACATTAACGATTTGTTGATAATCTTATCATGGTTATTTGCTTGAAAATTATTTGATTTATTTGCTTCATAAACGATCTTTCAATCAATGAAATAAGTGTCAATGATATTGAAATCAATCGATTTTGTATACTGAAAAATTAAAAATAACAAAATTATAAGAAAATTTCTTATGAAATGTGGGAGTTATTATGGATTTCAATTATATTCCGAACTTAATTTTGAAGCGAACTTTGTTGTTTATTTTTTCTTTTTTTTTTAATCTTATGGATAAAGGCGAGGTGTTTCATTCGTTTTGAAACTAAAACCTAGAAAGATTGCAGTTTTCTAGAGTAGGTTAACCTGAATGCTATAGGAAGAAAAGAAAGAGAGAGAGAGAGAGAGTAGTTGGATTAATTTGGAACTTGGTTTTTCTTTTTCTTCCCTAAATTTGCTTACAAATGCTCAAACAAACCAAAAATGCTTTATCATAATCTGTCAAGTTAATTAATTGCATTTTGAAATTTGCATAGAAATTCTGGGTAAAATACATACACTAAACTGAGTTTCATTTATTTTTTCTTTGTTTTTTCAACCAAACATTTACTTTATAATAATCACAATGAATAATTCATTCCATAATGGGATTTTCCAGTTATTGTTTTCCTAGAAGAGAAAAAAGGTCATAGGTTAATAGTGAACGAGTAATTATGCTGTATATGTAATATATTCTATACTTGTAACTTTCTATTATAATTCAAAATAAATTCATAAATTTAGAATTTATAATAGTTGATTGAGAACAAACAACGATTAGTTATAGTCTAACTTAAATTGAATGGGTAAGAGGAGAATAACAGCTTGCTATTTGTCTGAATTATCATTTTTCTTTTTTTTTTTTAAATTTTAAAAAATGATTCATTTCTACTAGATTAAATGACAGCAAATGGTCTAAAATATTTCAAAAAAAAATATTCATATGCTTAATAAAATACATACATTGATGTGATTTTTGTTTCGTTTTAGTCTTATCCATTTGCGCATTTTCTGTATGGCTCATTTCCGTGCTTGAAAATGTTCCTATCCCTTGATCAATCGATCTTTCTGATAATGATGTTGAAGATGGTTGTGACTTTCTTCTCAACATGTATCGTTGGAATTTTTTGAAATTAACAGAATTAATAATTATTATTTGAAATTAATAATAGAAGTATTATCAATAAGAATAGAAAAAAAAAAAGGAAAAACGATCATCAAACCATATTATAGAATTGATTTCCGATAATTTCTTAATTTGTTTTTGTTTTTTTCACAGAAAAATTAATTTTTCGGTAATTTTTCTTTTTTCAATTTAAAAAAAAAGCAAACAAATAAGCATTCATTTAATTACAAAATTGCTTATTTAATTTTAATTAAATAAATATTTATTGATAAATTTTGTTTATTAATATGAAATGTTTACAATTATTTTTTGATTAAAACATTAAATTGTTATCAGATCTTACTGATTGATTGATTTTATTTTTTCTATTATAATCAATTGTTATCGATCTACCATCCGATCTTATCT
>NW_018108326.1:46082-58530 GCF_000183805.2 Loa loa | reverse complement strand
TTTTTTTTTAAATATATTTTATCATTTCTATGAATTTTTGCCCAAAGAATAGCAAAAAATATGTATGAAAGTTATTTTCCATTGAAAATTTAAACGCCAAAAATCATAATAGTCTACAGGAGAAAATTAAGTTAAAAAAATGAAATTTCAAAATTTCACTAATCTTCTTGATAGAATTACACTTCGTGCAGGCTTTCCCAAACGTGTACTTTTTCGTTTTGTATCAGAATTGAGCTAAAAATAGTAGTAATATGAAAGTAATAATTTTTAACACTATAAATTGACAATGTTTTATCAGTCATTCTGAGCTAGCCTACATCAAATAAGGTCAATAAGGTCATGGGAAAGCAAATAAGCAATGGCTTTCATGAACAAATTACTCCATAAATGTACTAATAATGAATGATTTAATTATGATAATTTGCTAACTTTATTAAATTGTTTCTTTCCAGCTTGTAGCATTTGTTCTTTGGTCATTTTTTCATAAATACTTGTTCCACGTCCTCGAGCTAACACTGAATCATCTTGCGTACTTTGCGTTACGACCATTTGATAGGTATTATTACTTCGCGCACTACTTCCTTTTTCCGTTTGAGTACTTTTTATCGACAATAATTCATTTAATTGCTAAATTTAAAAAAAAAAACTTCTAATTTCTTTTTTTTTCACTTTCGAATTTTAATTACTCATTCTAATGTTTTGCCAAATGTTAACTTGAAATTTATAGAAATTCACAGTTATTTCCTGAGTTTTGTCAAGCATCATTTCTTTGCATTCCTCTGGTTTCTTGCATGAGCTTTGCTGAAAATCGGAATTTAAAATCTTTTTGAAAAATCTTTTCGATTATAAATCCTGAAAAATGATATGTGATATCAAAATTATATTAATAATTCCGCCGAAAAACAAATAAATAAAGCAATAATGATTATTCTAAGCATTACTGCACACTTTCAAGAAATTATTAGAACTGAATTTAATTATTTAACTTGAATAGCTAGCAGTAAATAAACATCAAAATGATTGAATAGTACAGTAGGTCAATTATCCGATATCATATGATAACATATAATTGTGTCTTTCTTTAAACTTACAAGGTATTGGATTAATTATTTTTGATCAATAATTTGATAACGAAATTTTTGGAAAAATAAAAAATTCGAAAAACAACAATTAGTTAAAGTTTATTGAAGTTAAGATTAATTTATGCTTCTAATTTATTATATTATCAAAAAAAAAAAAATTATTGGATGGTGGCGACATTTCAGATTAAATGGTGGTAACATTTAAAGTAAATGATAGTGACATTTTTTTTTCTTTATCCAATCAGAAAACATACAGTACTGCTAAATATGATTGCACTTTCAGTTTTTTCGATATCTTTTGTTGATTTGTTTTTTCTCATTTTATTTGATTTATCCTTCTTTTTGTAGCATACAAAAACAACGGATGGTGTTGTACAAACCACTAAAATACTGGTATAATTTTCTAAAACATTTAATAATATCAACGATTTCATCATTTAGTAATACTATTAGTGAATACTGTACATGCTTTATTTTTCATTCCAAAACATTACGGTAATATCAGTACTACCATTATTGAGTACTCTACATGGTTTATTCTTCATTCCAGTACATTACAGTAGTATCAATACTGTCATTATTGAGTACTGTACATGAATTATTTTTTATCTTAAAACATTACAATAATGTCAATACAATAAAGTAACTACAGTCGAATTGTATTAATATGATTATCGCTTACCTGATACAATGAAATAGTATATGCTATAAGACATTGGATTGAATGATCGATGAATAACCAACCACTAATTCTAATGATAAATATAAAATAACTTTACATTTAGTTTCCTTTTCTTCTTATTTACAGTTGTTTAATTTAAAAATTAAGATATTCAATTTTTTTTAAATTACAATTATATTTTGCATATTAGCAGCATAAAGTGTTTATATTGTATTTCATTTCGGATATTATCTTTTAAATTCTAATTTGTGATAAACTGTATAACATTGTTTATTCTATACTTGTTTACGGTACTGTTACTAACACGAACACGAGCCTATGTGAAGTTATGGACAATGAGCCGAGTTATTTCATTCATCGTAGCATGTAAAATAGAATTTCGTAATGTCCTCTTGGCTTAGGAGTGAGGTTATTTGCTGTTACTTTGAGGGTGTTACATGGTATAATGGTGGTCATTAGTGGATGGTTCTGTTTTGATGGCTTTCGAGTTTTTACATGAACTTCCAAGAACTTCACATTCAATATCATTCAATCCATGTAATTCTGTAATCTCGAGTAGACTGCTATAGTACAGAACCTTAAAGATTGAAGATGAAGCAATGATGCGACACAGACTAATTAATGAGTGAGAATAAGAAGAATGCATGATATGACATTGTGATGTAGAGTTGGAAGAAAATTTTCAAGTAGTCAGTACATCAAAGTTGAAACGAGGGGAAGAAAGGGTGAGGAATATGGTGGATGTTGCATGTGCATTGTTCAGCATCATTTAATCATTTAATTAATTAATTAGCTGGGGAAAGGAAGTGAATAGTGGGAAGATGGATAACAATTGCAGCTTACTTCATCCAGTTTTGACATTGATCTAAAACTTGTTACCTGACTGATCTCAAACTTACTGCCCACTCAGTAATATTAACTGGCATTGTTCCTTTACTGTGATATTAAATAACGTGTAGCTGATGTGGTGGGAGTAAGACCCTTTATTGAATAATTATATCTTCCTTTGTGTAAGATCCAGGAACTTGTGCTTTTATGGCCATTTGTTAAATTGTGCAGGTCATCAGAAATGGTCTCTACTTAAATGATTAGTAGGTTTTCGCTCATGACAGCTCTTGAGAATTTGCAAAATTTCTATTCGGAAGAACAGTGTATAAACTTCGTTTTCTATAGTAATATGGTAACTATAGGCTGCTTAATGGATGGCCGAAATGGGAAAGCCAAACGATGTTTTCAGAATAAGGTTCATTTGGGATTTCCCAGTACGTCCATGTTTGATAGGTCAAACAGAGATACGTTGAATTAAACGACTGATAAGTTCGATGATTAATGTCTGAGTTGTGGTGCTCTCGATTTTAAAGAAGTGATAATTTAAGACGTAAAAGAAGTGGTAGGTGTCATCAAAGGAAAGATTAGGGGAATTGTAACTCTTTGCTTTATTTCATTTCGGTAAAGCATTAAATCCTAGTTCATATCAATAAATTTTGTTTTGCAGACCGTGCAGTATGTATAATGGTATTGGATTGCAAACTGCTCGTGGGTCGGGGACAAATGGATACGTGCAAGCTAATTTGGCTAACCTGTTGCTCTCGAAGGTTTCATTTTCTAAATCGTCAATAATTTTTTTCGCAGCTTCTAGTGTAGCATTATTTCGACCTGATTTACTTTCATTATAAATACATTGTTTCTGATCAAGATTTAAAAGGTGCATAAGATGATAACGTGCTTGATTTTTGTGTTGAATGCTTCCGTCCAGAATTTTCTGAACTGTTTTCATTTCCAGTTCTTGATCATCTTCATCGGCTTGTAAATTGACTAGTTGTCTTCCTATTGCCAAACAGATTTTTGGCAAGACGAACCGTGCATGTGGTAAGTTGAGAACCGAAAGTCCAAATAATTCTTTTTTGAAGACGACAGGAGTTTAGCAGCCATCCAATTTTATTCATTCAAGAAAGAATTTCACTTCAGAAACGAGTGGCATATAATTCGGAAGCTGATATTAAGCGAGCCGAGGCTGAAATCAACAAACAGCCGAACAAAGAACTGTTGGAACATAATCGCAAACGCCATATCGAATTGAAATGCGCCGATTTCGAAATGCTCATGGAAAATAAAGTAAGTTCATCTTCAAAATAACTTGAGGAGCTTTGCAAAATACCAAAATCAATTTTCGTTTTTTTCTTCGTTTTAAAAAAGAATTTGTTTCATGAAGTAAAATTTTGATTCTTTTTGTCATTTCATAATGAAAATTGACAACTGTCTTATATACCTTGTTACGATTTAGCACAGAAGATAAAGTAATATGTGTATAGTGAGTCATATTGCCAAAATATACCAAAATAGCTGATGATCTAAGGTTGGCTTATTATGTCGAAGAGGCCTAGTCACTGTCATGTTAGAGCATGTTGTTTTTGATAGATATACAATATTAAACGGAATGGTCTTATGTTTGCGATATTCTTATGCATAATAAAACATTGTTTAGTATGAGGTTCTCTTGTACAAAACGAATTTATCTTCTTAAACGCTCTTTTTAGTTTCGAACTCAAATGGGTTATTTATAAGTCTTAAGGATCATTCGAAAACGTCAAAATTTTAAACATATGCACGTTATTTGTAGAGATTTATTGCCAATTTGTCTATTTTAGGGATTGGTTCCTTATCTATGTTCTCACCAAGTTTGAAATTTGGTTTCAAATTATGATATTTTCGTGAGTCATAGATTTTCGAGATTTCCAGGGATTTGATGAAGCTGAAATCCAGAAAAAAGTGAATGAGTATCGGAAGCTTCTTCAAAGTCAAGTGGCATCAGGAGAACTGGACATAGATGCAGAAATGGACAGTCGAGATACGCATGTTCGTGCAAAGGCTGCTATTGAGAATCGTGTTCGTATGCGCTCTGCTCTTGGGATTAAAGATGATTTTATCGATGGAACATCTTTTGAAAAGTTTGTTTTGTTCTTTTGATATTTTTCTCTGCTTTTTTTAATGAGAAGCTTCAGTTCAAACTTTCATGTGACTCCCCACAATGAAAATTATATTCACTCTAGTAGAGTTTACTTTTTTTTTTTGATTTTACGACTTTATTAGCAACACTTACTGGTTGCTGAAAAAAGACTTAACCTTTCAATCACAATTTTTTTCTAGTTTGAAGCACTGTTGTTAGATTTGCACTGCAGATACTTTAACAGTATTCCATTCCACTGGAGAAAGATTTCCCATTCCACTTCCACTTTCTTTTGTTTTGCCTCAAACGTTGAACTTGTGTAAACAAAAGGAATCAAAAATTAGTTCTTCAGAAATGGGATATATATTGCATATAGGATATATATTGTAAAGGACATACACTGCAAATAATAAATAATTTATTGATTTTCAGCTTAAACAAAAATGTAGACTTGAAAGTAGACGAAACTGAAGAAGACGATGGTAAGAAAAAGAAAAAAAAGGGTGACGAAGTAAGTTCTTGTTCTCCGAGGTTTTTGTGCATGTAATCTTTTTTCCGTAAAGTCTTTCCGTATTTGCATTTATATGCTAGATCGGAAAATTATGTCTATATGCTAGATCGGAAAATTATGTCAAGTGGCATTCGTTATTCCTTCATGTTATTTCCTCATTCTTGATGGATTGTTGAGATGGTCTTTTGATTTTGCAATACCCTCTATTTCGTTATGGAGAATTATGGAAATGGTTTAATTTTTTTGAGGGTAGCTGCTTATGGACGAGTTTGTTTTTGATAGTTATTGAGCAACTTTCTGTTGTTGTTTTCAAGTTAATGTTTCTCAGATGAAAAAAAGTGGGAAAGTGCGAAAAGCAGCATCATCGTCGTCATCCTCTTCGTCGTCATCATCTGAGGAATCATCATCCGATGACTCCTCGGAATCAAGTTCAGACAGTGACGATAGTTCAACGAATTCAGTTGAGGAATCTAGCGAGAGTGATTCAAGTGAAGTATCAGAAGCTGAAATACAAAAAAAGTTAAAAACATATCTCGTGATGAAAGAAGTTTATCGGGAAAGACCCGCGAATCGTAAGTTTCTTTTTTTCTCTTCTAGATGAATATGTTGTCAGCATTGTGATACTTGCATAATGTATTTTGGAAGTTTTTGATACATTACTGATAATCTCATATAGCAGTGATTTCAGCGACATGATCATCTCTATTTGAATACTTTGTTGAAGCGGGTACCTTAAAATCAGAATTTATTCATTTATGCTACTGGTTAACTGTTTTGGCAAATGTTGAATCTTATAATTTTAACTAGCAGACGTTTGCATCGTCACGAAGTTCGACATTCATGTGACCAACGCAATGATGACAATAGTGGTGGTTTTTCTGATCGTGAAAGGCACCGCAAACGTGATTCACCCGATTATTACGACCGTTTTCATCGTCATCAGCGTCACAGTGATGATCACTTTGATTGTCGAAGGTAATGCAGCTTCCTTTCCTTGATTTAGGCAATAAAATGATCCATTATTATCTGCAGTGCTGAAAAATGTTATTTTTGATTATTACTGTTTTTCTTAAAACCTTAACTTTTAACTTTATTTACCGTCACTATGTGAGCTACCATATGAAGTCTTTATCCTTATCACCTTTCTTTCAATTCAATAATTTTTTTATGGATAACAGATCTGGTCGATCACACGGATATGATGATGGAGGACGACGTTACTGGTACTCTCGGCGTAACGATCGTCGAGATGATTGGTATCGTCGAAATAATTCAGGAAGTAAGATGTTTGATTTTTTAATGAGGGGTCATGGGTTTATGATAATGTTAATAGGAATTCTTAAATTAAATAGATTTAAAAGCATGCTGTATATATGTTAGTTTTGGTATAATGTCGAGTACACATAAATTGAAGGCCAGAAATGTATGAGGAGAAATGGTGCAATAATTTAGTTGAGAATGTTCCATATTGTTCGTTTTATTCCAAACGAAAGTAATCGAGATTCTTGTTAGTAGGTGATCGACATCGGAAACGTGATCGTGACGGAAAAAGATATCGTGAGGAAGAAAAACGTTCGCGTCGCAGTTATCACTACTCTTCAAATTCCGATACTGACCGCAAACGAAAACACAGTATGGCAGATCATAGTGAGGATGAAGGTCGGAGACGATTGAGAAGGCATAGTTCGAGTGTGGAAGAAAAAAAGCGTCGCAGGTCGAAATTGAGGGAAGTCATTCCAGATACAAAAGATATAAAAGTAGAACCTGCATTAAGTCCTCATTCCGACAGCATGCAAAAAATTTCTCCCTCGATTGCACCAACATTCCTTGAGGAATCGAATCGCAATATTAGAAACAGAACTCCAGTTTTGGAATCCAGTACTGCTGAAATAGCTTTGCCGGAAAAACAACCTATGGATAGCGTTAAGATGGAAATTGACTCTAATGACGATAAAGAAGAAGTGGAACAAAGCTCAGGGCACAAATGTTGCAATTCAACGGAGATGCACGATAGTTCAGAGAAAAGATATCGTCATGATACTCCAGAATCTGGTGATAGAAGCCGCAGCACTTCTAGTTCTAATGACGAATTCCTGCATCATTCAGGTAGCACACACAGTTCTACCACAACATCAAATGGCGGCGCAACTGAAAATATTTTGAATGGAAATTCAGATGAGGTACACTCACCTTCCCATTCCCCTGAACCAACGTCAGAAACAAAAGACCGGGGTAAGAAGTTGGGAAGTCAGGAAAGGAAAGTTCATTCACCAGGAGATAAACATGGAAAATCTGATTCTGATATGTCTGCGCGAAAGCAATCATCACTTAGGGATTCTGTTGATGACAGCTGCAGACGACATGGATCAAAAGGAAGTTTCCCGAAGAGTTCACATCGCCATGTTTCGAGTTTAGAATCTGATCATGATTGTTCGGAATCTGGTAAGCGGAGAGATCGTCTCTCAGATAATGCTCGCAAACACAAAAAACATTATGCAGAGTCAAGTGAATCCAAATTTCGCTGTTCGGAAAATCATGAATCCAGACATCGCGGCCGTCATCGTTCGACTTCTAGTAGTCGTACTCGCAAATTATCAAGACGGAAATCACATTCCAATGATTCATTACGTAAAAGACATCATGAAAGTAGATCCAGAAGTCATCATTCCAAGCATCAAATAAGCAGAAACCGTAGTCGATCACGACACCATCGTAAACATTCTAGTGAAAGCCGAAGAAGTGTCTCTCACAGTGCTCGCAAATCTACAAGTGCTTCGTCTCAAAAGCGATCATATTCCCATAAAAATAGTCACATGAAATCTGAAAGCACAGAAAGCACTAGTGAAGAAGAAGTGCGTATTAGACGTCGTCGACATGATACGTCCAGTTCGAGGGATGAGGAGGATAGCGACAGTTCTCGTGGCAGGCGATCTCATCGTTCCAGTGGAAGCAGCAGTAGTTCCTCAAGCAGTAGTCAAACATCGGTAGAAAGAACTGGCAAACACTCGAATGATTCTGGAAAGAAACGACATCACCGACGTTCACCCGCACTGCGTGAACCAATTGATGAAAGTGACTGATGAAATCAGAGATGTTAGTTCTCGTTATTTCCTTTTTTAAATATTTTAAATTATGATGTTAAAGATTAAAAAATTTTTCAACAATTGTTACTGCTTATTGCATATTCTTTGATTATGTTAAAAAAAAAAAGACTTGTATTTATCTTTTGCAGTTGGAATTGAAATTTATATAATTTTGGCTTGGTTTGTTTCATCTAACTGATAGTCTCTTCATAAAAGTTTTGTGTGTTAGCAACCTCATTTTATTTAATATACAACACAAAAAACTGAAGGTTAGTATCAAAATTGCATCATTCTTAATCAAAAGGATGATGCAATTTTGATATTAACAATTTTGGTACTTATTCACCAATATATAGTTATGAAATACTGTAGACCTCTGAATAAAAAACTTTGTCATTTCCAGCAGTCCACTAATCTGATCTAAAAAATATTCTTATGTTTTCTTCAGGAGGATAAAGCGAATGTGATGTGATGGGAAATACACTTAGCGAGAAATGTAAACAGTCTGCAATTGTTTGATATACACTTATCTAGATATATGTTTTAGTCATAGTCCTCATTCATTTTGGTTACATTTTCTAGCTAATTTTTTCAATGATGTTTTTTTTTTTTTTGCTCTTTGCAAATTGTCTGAGGTTTACTGATTTGATGCAGTTTTTCAGTCGAGTTGCGTCTGTGGTTTAGATCTCCATATCCTTAAAAATTTGACTGCGCTGAGATTTATCACCCCACTTCTCCCAAATTAATTTTCCATCACCACTGGAAAAGAAAGAAATCAATCGGCGTATTTTCTTAAACATATAGTTTAGCTATTGGATTGTCTGATTTCGGCAGTTGCTGCCAGAGGACATTAACACTCAAGAACATCCCATCTTTCAGCGATACTATTATAAACTGCGATTCTCTGAAATGTGTTTTGATCATAGCACCTATATTTTGAGTGTGTGACAAATCAAGCGCAGCATCAACTTCATCCAGAATGTAAATTGGAGCAGGTTTGAATTTCAGCATTGCCAATACTGATATATCCGGTTGGAACAATATTTTTATTTGTTCAACTTTGCGCCATTTACAAGAATTATATTTATGAACGCCGGGGCAAATAATTCATACTAATGACGCTTAACAATGAAGCAATGTCCCGGAAGTACAAATAAAATATATACAGTCTAGTCGTACGGCAATGAATGAGCACTTTTCAAAAGTTCTCGTGCGTTGTTTCCGTTAAAATACATTTCTGAATGCAAAGCATCTCTATGCCTGAAAAATAACATTTGCACAAAAACACTCCACAAACAACATATTACAAAGATCATTTGTTAAGATTAGGAAATAGAAAAAGTGGACAAATCGATTGTTTCCATTTGCAGCTTTCAAACTACGCTGGAAAAGGAAAATTTAAGTGGCCAAAAGAAAAGTAATGCTCTTTAATCAGTTTAATTCGCATAACCTAAAGGTACGATATATTAAAAATACTAAAAATTCCCTTTTGGACTTTAACAGAGGTGACAATAATTTCCATTTCTCACTTCAGATGATGATCCAAATAATTAACTATTACTGAGATATGTAATATTTTGTTTGTGGAATGTTTTTGTGCAAATGTTATTTTTCAGGCATAGGGATGTTTTGCTAGTTTAGCTTTATACTTTGCATTCAGAAATGTATTTTAACGGAAGCAACGCGCGAGAACTTTTGAAAAGTGCTCATTCATTGCCGTACGATTGGACTGTATATATTTTATTTGTACTTCTGGGACATTACTTCATTGTTAAGCGTCAGGAATTAGTACGAATTATTTGCCCCGGCGTTCATAAATATAATTCTTGTAAATGGCGCAAAGTTGAACAAATAAAAATATTGTTCCAACCGGATATATCAGTTGCAAACACCACTATTATCCGATCACCTCATAGAACTTCAATTAAACAATTTTCAAATGCATTCTCAATGCTTTTGTATTAATTGCTATTATGCTAGCTCAGGAGTAGAAATCCTTAAAACATAGCTGCAATTGCAGTTGTCTCAATTTACATAACAGATTGAAATACGTAATGATGAGTTTTCCTTCATGTTTTAATATTTTGTTTTTAATATTTAATGGTGATAGCTTCTGGATTTCACCTTACCTTTACTGTTTAACAAATTGCAATTACTGTCATTGTTTTGAACTTGTGTCCGATTATCTCATTTCTTTGTTTTCTTATGTTATTGGGAATTTTTTCGAAGGCAGCAATTTTGTAAGGAAAATTTTCCTACCGGAAATTTGTTTTACAAGTGGAAGAATAACTTTTGGTGAATGGTAATAGTAAAAATTTCATAGGGTTATAATGCTTTTCGACTAAATCTATCCTTATTCAATTTCCCCATTTTGCAATTTTTTGATTTTATTCTGATCGATTTTTCCACTGTTCTTCCTTGTCACTTTTTCTTTTTTTGTTTGTCGCGTTTATGTTTTATGAGAAATCTGTTATGAATAGATTCATTTATCGTCGCAATCATCAATTTTTCTTCTATTTTCATTTTTGCTTAATGATAAAATAACGCATTCGGTATGGCTCAGTATATATGCAAATCATCATGTCAGTTCAAAGATATCTAAATTTTGCCTAAAAATGGAAAAATTTTGTATGTTGCCAGATATTTTGTATTAAGAAATAATTTTCTTGCTTGAAAGCTCTTATGAAGGTGGAATTTGATTATATTCAGGTAGAAGATCTGCAAGAGACAGTGTATTTCATCGAAGATACAAATTGATCATCTGCATGTAGTATATGATGGTGGTATAATGATTTAGTTAGCAATTGAATGAAGGAAATTCTGGAATATTTTTTTTTGCATCGGATTACTTACATACTTATCACCTGATGAAACATTTCACAACGATCAGTTTGAGTTCATGACGATATGGCGTAGTTTTATTTGACCCGAAGGTTATCAAAAGTATTGATAACATTTGTGTGATGATATATATGATAAATTCAAAGTATTCTCAATCAATTCCCAGTATAAATACTCGGGATATGATTGGAAATAACAAAGTGAACTAAATTCTTCTTTAAGCAGTTACAATTTCGCAGAGATTTTCTCAATCTATACGGTAAACACAATACGGTATCAAATATCATATTGTAGTGTTTCTTTGGTTAAAGTATTGCATAATGACGACATTATTGATCAATTATTCATTCGAACAAATTCTTAAATGATAAAAGCGCCATTTGCATTTGCGATGATAGCAAAAATTATAATTTTCTAAAAAAAAAAAAGTCAATTGAGAAAAAATTGAAGTTATTGAAAGTTTCGTTGAGAAAACACAAAATACTAGAAGTGAAATACATAATTAAGAATGAATTTACTAATAACAATAAATGATTAATTGCAAAGGATGGAAATTTAGAAAATAATCTTTTCAACAAATATTATACTAATACTTATAGAAGCGTAGAAAATGTTATTCAACGTATTACATCTTAATGTGATCTTTCACGTGAATATGCAACTAACGAGTATGTTATATTTTAGAGATTCAAATTCATATATATATATATTTCAGAAAAAAAATTCATTAACTTTATGTCGTTTCTTGTTTTGTAAATTACAGATGGATGAACTTTAAACTTTTGGTCGTGGACAAATTGTCTACAGTATCATTAGCAGCAGATGTTTGGTTACTGCAACTATCTATGATATTTTCAGATAAATCGCTCGTAGCTATTTGTACAACCTCCGTTGTTGATATTGTTGATGACTTGCTGTCTGTTTGATTTTCTTGCTAAAAAAAAGTGATGCTGATAATTTTTTAAAAAAAGTTAATTATTTTAAAATAATAGAAATAATAAATATAAACATTTTTACCATCATTACTTATCATTGTCCTTAAAATTTATTACTATTATTACTATTATTACTGTTACTACTATTATTACTATTATTATTACTAATTATTATTATTATTACTATTATTATTGTTAATTATTATTATTATTATTATTATTATTATTATTATTATTATTATTATTATTATTATTATTATTATTATTATTATTATTATTATTATTATTATTATTATTATTATTATTATTATTATTATTATTATTATTATTATTATTATTATTATTATTATTATTATTATTATTATTA
>NW_018108326.1:40337-45687 GCF_000183805.2 Loa loa | reverse complement strand
TTATTATTATTATTATTATTATTATTATTATTATTATTATTATTATTATTATTATTATTATTATTATTATTATTATTATTATTATTATTATTATTATTATTATTATTATTATTATTATTATTATTATTATTATTATTATTATTATTAATTAATTAATTATTTAGTTTGTTATTAATTATTTAGTTGATTACTTAGCCTGATTAGTTGATTTTCATTTTAGAAAGTCTTTTCAATTTTTAAAATTGAAGTTTAGGTATCAAATATTTTTCATATATAAATATATGATACATTTTTTCAACTTTTTAAAACTTTTTCTAATTCTGTTATGCCATGATTACATGCATAATCTAATCACAAACATTTCAAAAACTTCATTCTCGGCTTTATTTATATTCTCTTCCGTATTTTTTTTTTGTTTTTCTTTTCAAAATGCTTTTTTATAAAATGAAATAATTCATAAAATTTCGGTTTCATTCAGTAAATGATTTAATTGTTGATATTTCGAAACAACAGTCACTCCTCCTTGCTATTGAACAAATAGCAATGCTCTAGAAATTCATTGAACTTTTCCGGAAAGCAACATGTTAATGTGCAATAAAAAAATTCCTGGAAAACGATACCCTAATGTAGCATTGATAATTTTCCGGAAAACAATATGTTAATGTGCTGTAATAAATTTGTTTTAAAATATATGCTAATGCATCATTTAATATTTTCCGGATAATGATACGCCTATGCATTTTTTTTCAATCACTTGCTATTTTTATTGAAAATTAATGATAAAATTTAAAAATTTTGGAATAAAAAAAGATGAGATATGATATGATATGATATGAAATAATCACTAACATATACTCACCTCATCATCACCATCATAACTAATTTCTTCTGAATTTATTGAATTATTTTCCTTTTCCTTTTGCATTTTTTCATTCTCAATTTCATTCATTCTTTTTCGTAATTTTCGTCCTTTCCTTTTTAAATATCTCTTTTGCAATCTTTTATTATCACTTTGATCGTTTACCATTGGTGATTGTCTCGTATTACTATCCTGTCCATAACTATGTTTTCGATTTTCATCCTCTTCATGAAGTATACTTAATTCATGACGTTCATGTTGTTGTTGTTGTTGTTGTTGTTGTCGTTGTTGTTGTTGTCGTTGTTGTTCTTGTTGTGGCAATGAAATATGGTCTTCTAAAATTTGTAAGTTCATTAGTTCACCAATTGCTAAATAAAATGAAAGTGTTTTTTTCTTTATAAAACAAAATATAAATTTATTAATAAGCGTTAATGAAATAAATAAATTGTAAGAGTACTTTTTACTTATCATTCATTTCATTGTTAAGGTGTATTTCTTAAAAATACTTTTTAAAATCTTACGTATTTTTATGTTTGTTTCATCTAATACAGATGATTCAGCATCAGTTGCAGATTCAACACGTGATGTAAGACGTGTTAACCGTCGTTTAAATGCATTACGAATATCGCTTACTGTCGTACTTAATACAGAATTTCTCCTAAATTCACAGTAAAAAGAAAAAAAGAAATGATAACAATATGAAAATGGAATGATAATACTTTTTTTTTCAAGAATTATTTATCAATTATAGGAATAATTATTAATGCAAAAAGAAGTGAACTAGAATTAATATGTAAAACAAAATTTAGATAATTAATTGATGAATAATTACTCATAATTAACATATTATTATCATTTGCAATATGGAAAAATTTTGCCATTTCAGGCTTCATCATACTATGAGAATAACTCTAGACAACTTTAAACTAGGCTAAAATATATATTCACGAAAATTTCAAATAAAGCCGGAGAGGATTTTTAGTATAAGTTAATTGTAGTCAATAATTTAACTGAGATTTAAATCATGCCAAGGGATTTTAGTAGCCCGTACAATATTAGATTAACTTAGGCTCCTGTTATGATAGCCATAAAATTTTAATCTAGTCGTTTTAATATTATGTTTGTATAAAATTAAAAAAAAAAGCCAATTATTACAAGTGATTTGTTGTCATTTGAAATTTTGACATAAATTATTATTTGTTATTTAAAATAATTAAAATAATTAACAAATTAATTTACCTTCCACCATCATATTCACTACTTGGTAAATCACTATCCGAATTTAGATCTAGCATTTCCTTCATTATCATTTGTGTACTTGTTCTTCGGCTGAAATTTCAAAGCTTACAAAGTTTGCTAGCTATTAAATGAAAAACTTTTCAAATTAGAAAAAAAAGAAAAGGTAAAGTTTTAATTGAATTATTGAAAAATTAAAAAAATTAACAAAATCATTTAATAAAATTTCAAAAAATTGCTAAAAAATCTTACAGAGTTTTAAAATATTTTCACAAATGTAAGGAAATATGAAAATAAGTTAAGAAAAATGAATGATGAATAAATTTAAAGAGAAAAATGTGTTTAAAAATTAAATTAGATTTAATCAATTCTTTAAAAGTGTAAAATACTAGTTAGTGCTTGAAACTGATCCAGTTTGCGGATTGTATCGTTCATTAACCGCATCAACACTATACATTGGTCCCGGTGTTTTCAACATCCAGAACTGATCCTTAATCAATGGTGGTTCCCATATTTGATCCACTATTGTCATACCAACCTATGGATTAATATCAGAACATCATCTATAATATTAACATCATTTCCTTTTTTCAAAAAAAAAAATCAAATTTAAAAAAGAATCAAAAACTTAGGAATCAAAGACTTCAAAAAGAATCAAAAACTTAATTTGGAAAAAAATCAAAAAAATTGAAAATTAATTTGCAAAAATTCATAAAGTATTCAAATATGCAAACGAAAAAATGTAAAAATTCATATGTTTGTATTATTATTACATTAACTGAATATATCAGATTGACATACATATATCTAAAATATTAGGTATGCTGAAGGTTTGTTAAAGCAAACCTGCAAATTACGATCAATAAGCCAATTAATTTCCAGGTCATCATCATCATCACCAAATGGATTCATCAAAACTTCAGCAACTTTCATCCAACCCATATAAAATATGAACTGACACATTGATATGAACGGTATATGCGTGTTAATCTCAACAAAATTTATGCTAATTCGATTTTTTAAGATAGTAATAAAGAATTGACCTTTTAAAGTTCAACTTTCCATTAATCCGGTAGTCGTAATTATTACGATAATATCATATATCAATGTAAATAATTATTACTATCTATAATTTAAATTAATCTGATTGATAGTTTTGATATTTTGTACATCACAAGAATTTAATATTTGAAATGATTGATTAATTATTAAAGTATAAAGCTATTATAAATAAAATTGCATATTTATCGATTTGCATATTTCATTCAATTTTTTTCTGATCCTTGAAAATTTATAGCATTGTTGAAAATTTTTCTGATAGAATTATAAATTTTATAATTTCGAATAAAATTTCAAGGCACTTTTTTTTAAAAAGGAAAGAAAAAAAGTTATACTTTAAAATGAATCAGTTAATCATACCTGTAATTCCCACAAAATGAAATAATTTATTATTGTTTTAATTTAAAATTATGACATTTTATTTTTTATTGATGACTTTAATTAATGTGAAATCAAAAAATTTTATAATTTATTTGAAATAATTTATTAAAAGACAAACTGTATCAATGTAATTAACATCAGATGATGGTGCAATATTTTGATGTCCCATTAATGCAAGTAAAAAATACAATCGAACGGTTAAACACATCACTTGTGAATAAACCAATGGTATTGGTACCCAATCCATAATAATTAATTTCGATAATTGTGATCGAAATGAATTTATTTTCTAAAATTAAAAAATTTTATTTAAAATAAATTGTTAAAAAATAAAAAATTTATTTCTCGTTTTTTGATCTTTCATCTTTTTTTTTCTGAGAACAATTTTTTTTTTTGTTTCAAAAATTTTACATCAAAAATATCTTGCAATGCTTGCGGACTATCAACACGTTTTTCACGTCGTGCACGTCGTGCTAAACCCATTGCCCAAAGAATTGGTACCCAATATTTGCGATTTGTTGAAACAATCGCATTAAATTGTATTAATTCAATTTCTGTTACATAACCTGAAAAAAAATTTTTTTTTTAAAATAATATAATAATAATAATTTCATTTTAATAAAATTATAAAATAAAAGAAAAATGTTTAACAAAATCAAAAGTTATTAATTTACATATTTTATAATTTATTCATTTATTAATCTGTATTAATTTAGCAATTTTTGTCATTATCCAAATTTAATTTAATTAATGGAAAAACATCTCTTTGCTTTTTTTTTCGAAAAACAATTAATTATTTGTTAAATCAATTAATATTTTAAATGTGATTTTTTGATTTTTTATGATTTTTTGATTTTTTAATATTTTAAAAAAGTTAACGAATAAAAGACAATTGGGAGTAAGAATTTTGGAAAATATCATTTTGCAAAAATTTTATTGCTATTTAATTATTTGATCATTTTCGCTTCATCATAGCGTTTCAATTATAAAATTATTTTGCATACCATAATAAGTTGATTTAAAATTATTAAAATTAATTGAATTATTTTACAAATGAATTACAAAATAATTAAAAGTTTTTACCGGCTGTTACCAATGTTTCCAATGAAGGAAATCTTCGACGTATTACTTCACTGATATCACGATATACAAGTACCTTAAGATAAAGGCGCAAAATTAAAATTCATCGGATTTATACATCATAAATTTATCCAATAGAATACGATAGAAATTAAATTATAAAATAAAAAAATTTAAAAAGTAAAATTTCAATTTTGAAAAAAAATGAAAGCATTGCTGCAAAAATTTAACTCTGAAATTTTTAAAAGAATTTCAAATCCTTTCTGAACAAAGCAAATTAGTTATTTATTATCGAAATAAATTTACAGCATTTTAAAAATTATTAATTAAAATAATTTGTAACGTTTGGAAAATAATTAATTAAGAAAAGAAAGATGTATTGTGAGAATTAAGAAATATTTTATATAATTATTCAAATTTATAGCACTTTGAAAATTTGCATTGTTTTCTGCATTATAATAATAAAAAATAAACTTTTTCGTTTGCTTCTTTTTCAAATTATAAGTTTTCTTTAGAAATTTTTAAGAGATTAAAATAATTTTTCATATACTTGATAAAAAAGTAAGTAACGAATTATATTGCGTCGTAACAATCGAGCATGATCATCATTCCCGGAAATATGTTTGCATATATATAAAGCTAATCTGTAAAAAAAAAAAAAAAAAGCAATAATTAACTCAATTATTCATATCTTTATTATATATATATATATATATATATATATATATATATATA
>NW_018108326.1:38181-39688 GCF_000183805.2 Loa loa | reverse complement strand
TATATATATATATATATATATATATATATATATAACTTCATAACTCAGTTATAAGTTATTAATTAATCAAGAACTAATTAACTATGACGCTTGCACAAATAAATTCTAATTTCATTTTTTTTTTTTTGACAAACGATTATTTAATAATTTAAAAATTTAATTCTGCAAAATTCTAAAAATTATTTTATTTAAAAAGAATATTGTATTTTTTATTTAATCAAATTATCAAATAAACTCATATTGCTGTATTATTATTATTATTGTTTTTTCTTTTGTCACTAACAAATATACAATTAAATTATTTTTCTTCAATTTGAAAAGAAAATAAACTTACGTATCAATCCAACCAATATTATGTAATGAATTCCAAAATCTATTAACAACAATATTGATAAAAAAGCCAAGCATAAATGTTAATGGCATTACATCGGTATATTTTGTAAATAAACGGCATACATTTTCAAAAATTCTATAAAAATATATATTTGAAAAGTTCAAAAAAAAAAGAAATATATACTTTTTTTTTTGATTCATTTTTATTTATTCGATTTGCACAAAATTTTCGCTTTTGTTTCTGGAATATTAAATGAATAATGTTAAGATGAATAAATTAGTGATAATTTAGCAATTAAATAATCAGAAATAATAAAAATGAGCTTAACTATTAGATAAATAACTTAAGAGGAATGAACTAAACAGATAAATAAATCAAAAATTAATTTTCCTTGAGAAGTAAATTAAGTAGAATTTAGCAGTTAAATAACTGCAATTAATATTACTAAATTAACTATTGAATAAATAAGTTTAGAGGAATGAATTAAGTTTAATAAGTGAATAAACTAAATTTAAATTGCTAGCTTTTTTTTTCTCAAGAAGTTAATTTATATCATTGTATCAATTGATAGACAATTTTGATAATTCAAATTTTCCATACTTATTGTGATTAAATACTATAATTATCAGATAATTTAGAATATATCGTTGACATCAAACATGTCATTTTTAAATGTCATTGTCATTTTTAGAATGTAAAAATGTTTGAATGAAATATAAAATGAATATTGTATTTGTTTATCATTGTAGGGCAGAAAGTAAACTATTTTTTTTTTTTTTTAACAAAAGAATGTTAGCAATGAGGAAAAGATTGGCTTATTCAATTTTATTGCTTAACTTTTAAATCAAACCTTCTGTAACTTTCTGGTAATATAAAATTGTATAGTATAGAAAGACAAGCATAGGCAATCATCCATATAACAAGCTCGTTGAAAATTGATTTCCAAATGCTACCTCGCCATCTGTAAATAGCATAATAATCATAACACTTAATAATAGTAATAGCAACAATGACAATAACAATAACAATGGCAATAACAATAATAATAACAATAACAATAATAATAATAATAATAATAATAATAATAATAATAATAATAATAATAATAATAATAATAATAATAATAATAATAATAATAATAATAATAATAATAATAATAATAATAATAATAAT
>NW_018108326.1:33955-37143 GCF_000183805.2 Loa loa | reverse complement strand
AATAATAATAATGATAATAATAATAATAATAATAGTAATAATAATAATAAATAATAATAATAATAATAGTAATAATAATAATAATAGTAATAATAATGATGATAAACATGATAAACATTGGTGGTAATCATTTTATTTTACTTTTTCAATGTTGTCACCTTCATCTAATATTACTTTTTTCACTGTGAATGCAATGAAAGTTTCGGATGTTTTGGCGACATAAAGAAGTTTACTCTGAACATTATTAGAATTTAAAAATAAAACTTTACATAAATTTCATTACTTGTTGCCAAATATAAACGCTTTAAAACATGTTTGCATTATAAATATAATTTTATAATTTCTACTTTTTTCTTTTTTCTTTCTCTAAGAAAAGAAATGGGAAATTAGGGAAAATTATGTTTTTTTTAATTTTTTTTCTGAAAAAAAAGCAAATGAATTTAAAGAAATTAATTATTGTTATAAAAATGATGAAGAAAATACACACCTGAAAATTAATTTGCCAAAAGTGGTAAATCGAACAGTACTAACATCAGCTGAATATGTTACAGTCATAATTAGATGCGTTCGTATCTGGAACCAGAATACCGGAAGCTATTGCAGATGATTCATGGATTGATATCTTTCCCGAATGTTTATCTTTGGTTTTTAATAAATTGTTACTCTCAAAATATACAATAATTTTTACTCAATACTAATTGCTAGGACAGTCCGATCATTTAATGCAATTCATTTTCCTGTACCGATACTATAATTTTAACACAACCATATTTTGGTTTTCAAAATGAAATTTTCGAAACTCATCATCATTCATCTTTCTGGTTTAAGATAATTAATGACTAGATATCATTAATCAGGAAATTCGACAACCTAACCTGAAATAAACAATAACATAATTTAAATTTTTGACTTACTCAATGTTCCTAATATCTATCTCTTCGTATTTTACTTCATTTAAGCAAATACTTTTCGCGTTTATCCAGAACTTATTTAAAAGATCGTGTTTTGATATGAAAATTTAAAATTTATTTTAAGCAAAACATCTCAGCAAATGGAATAATCGATAAAATATGACACAAAAAAAAAGTGAAAATTATTTTTAATTAATTAGCACAAACATAAGATATAAATAAAAGTTATTTTAGCTGTATAATTGTAATATTGTCAAGAAAAAAAAACACATTTAATTAAGCATTTGCATCATTAAGATTGTTGATATAAATCCATTGAGGAAGGATATGCGATTTCACTAACTTTATTCTAACCAATTCTTAGTTAAATCAATTTGTAATCTCATTTATCTTTTCCAATATCATTTTTAAAGCTGAATCAAACGTGCTTAGGACAAAGAACATTAATTGATTAATTAATTAATCAATTAATTAATTAAAGCACCACGTCACAATATTACTTAATCACTTAATTAACAGAAGATTAGTTATCTTTTAATACAGTAAAATTGTTAATCGATTCCTAACATTTTAAATTTGCAACATTTGAAGTTGTAAATAACTGTTTACCTTAAATAAAAAAAAAGAAACTACAGTCAGAAAATAGAAAAGATATTGGAGTAACATTATGATACGATACTTACTGTATTCGATATGTAATATTTTGTATACAATATATTCTAATGTTTACCTTATTATCATCATTAATACTATTGTAACAGTTATTAAAGAAACAATTTTCTCTACAATAAACAATTTATTAATTTGTCGAACTTTCTTTAGGCTTAATATAATACGGTGGTAATGCTTACTATTTAAGCTTACTGTAATACAGTAGTATGGAGTGTAAGTTTACAAAATTTGGATACGATAAAAATCAAACCTTTTACTTTTGGGTTATATTAATATAAGTTGAAAATTACATTTGTAAATTGGGCCATCATTTCACATCTTCGTTAATTCTGTTAAAAAAAAAAAGAGGAAATATTTTTATAGCATAGAAATATATTGACATAAATAAAATATTCGTATATTATTAAAATATTTCAGAATAATCGAATTAAATCCATAAAAGATAAATTCATAATTTATAAAAGTTGTTTAAAGTTAAATATTTGTTAAATAAATGATTCATTAAACATAAAAAAGGAAGTATAATAATATAAATAATAATATATCAATGTCTTAAATAATGAATCATTTATTCAATTTCTTATTTTACTGTTTTAAAGAATATCCGATCTGATCTAATCACTAAGCTCATCCATAATTATCAATGTGATAAAAAAAAAAAAAAAACCAACTGATCTATTGTATGTATTGTAAATAACCACTGGTCTAATCGTATGTGTGAAAGAATGTTGAATTATTGTCAACAAACCCCCACTGATATCAATGATTTTCAATCGGTGGTCCATGAAGACATTGGTGCGGTGACTAGAGAACAAGCAAAAGTTCTTCTTATCAATTTTTTTATCAAGTTTATCAAAAGTATTACATTTATAAGTTTTGATTAAAGTTTATTTTCAAATCAACAGAATTTATTATTTTTAAACTTTGTTATTCATGCTACAAATAAAAAATGAAATGAGTCATTGGTCAAGAAAATATTAGGAATTACTCTAGACTATATAAATGGTGAAATTTATCATCATTCACAATTCCTCCTTTTCTTCATTTGAGTAATAGTATCTATTTTTTATTGATATCAATTCAACAATCTAATGATTAACTTTCTATTTGATATGATAACTATGATAAATGCCCTCTAACGTATACTGGGATTATATTCCTGCTTTATCAACCAAACCTTTATTTATTCGATTATACCAAAAGTTTCACAACAAATTCTGTTAACTTACAAATCGACAAAAAAAAAAAGTTGACAAACGTATAAACCTGTAATAATAAGTTATTCATTTCGAATGAGAAAGGCAAAACAAGAGGGAAAAGAAATTAAAAATAATGTAGATATAATAGAATGAATTGATTGTAAATATTAAATGATCGAAATTCTCCATTGGACATGAGAAATAACGGGAGGTAAAACGCATTCGATTGATGTGAATCGAGAATCGATTGACATGATGATGCATTTGCATATTAATTAATTCATTGTATCATATTGTTTTCATCGCTATTTCATATGAACAGTTGTTGTTGTCTGTTGTTGTTGTTGTTGTTGTTGTTGTTGTTGTTGTTGTTGTTGTTGTTGTTGTTGTTGTTGTTGTTGTTGTT
>NW_018108326.1:30961-33360 GCF_000183805.2 Loa loa | reverse complement strand
TTGTTGTTGTTTGTTGTTGTTGTTGTTGTTGTTGTTGTTATTGTTGTTGTTGTTGTTGTTGTTGTTGTTGTTGTTGTTGTTGTTTGTTGTTTGTTGTTTTTTCTCTTTTATTGGTAAAAATTATAAATGTTTAATTTAAATTTTGAAAAACTTTTAGCAATTACAATCTTTTTTTATTGGAATATACTAAATAGAAGAAATTACTTGGTTGATTCTTTTGAGATTAACCAATGAATTGGAAGAGCGGGATGAGCAGAGAATAGAGAGAAAATGAGAAAATGTTGAAATTTACCTTTTAAAATTCTCAAATAATTAATTATTCCTCTTCAGATGTCATAGCATATGGGATTGAACTCAAACCTCATATGGTATCTCCCATGTGGTCTAGTGGCTAGGATTCGTGGCTTTCACCCACGCGGCCCGGGTTCGATTCCCGGCATGGGAATCCCCTCATTTTCCTCGTTAAAACAAAAGAATTTTTTCTCAAGCGTCCTTCACACTATCATTAGTTTACATATAATGATCGTAAATTTCAGTTGAAATATGCGTTAATATTTCACAGCTTTTGCTTCTTTGCCTACCTGTTATTCGTTAATGAGTAATTAAATTCGAAATATCATTTCATGCCCAAAGATGATCAGATGTTTCTTTTGTTTGAAGTTCTGCAACGAATATTCTTTTTGCATCAATTTGAGCAATAAATGAAAATTGAGAATTTGAGTTATCATTTCACGTTTGAAAAATGTAAAAAAAAATTTTGAAGAAAAATTTTGAATTTTGAGTTATCATTTCACATTATAGGATGACTGTAAATTTCATTTATTGAATATTTTGCAGAGGATGAATAATCTTTTTTACTGATCACTCTATCAAACCAACAAAGATTGATATTAATTATAAAACTTAACTAGAAAAGGATTTGATTTAAAAAATTAAATTTTTGATCATTTGTGCAGCATAACAAATATAATCATATAATTGGAAAATTTTCATTTATTAAATTCTCTTAAAAACGTTGGTAAAATTTTCGAAATAAAATTTTCAATTTTTTTATAAGTTTCAAAATTTTCAAATTCAAATTACTACTTATTTGTGGTAACATTACAAATTGATTAAAAATAATTAGATGCTCGGTAATTAGTGATAATTAATAATAAATGTTTCACTATTGCAAAAACTTTTAATAAACATGAACAATATCAAATCTATCCATAAAATACATTGTTCAGGATAAGTTTTGCTATCTTCTAGATGATTCGATCCCGCTAGATCTTTTGACCTTATTTAAGAATTATTTTGATGAATAGTTAGTTCATCTTCTAAATATCCTAAAATATGGCTGGAACACCACCAAGACGTCATTTCAAGTCACTTTTTGCTAATTATTCTGCTTCTCCTGGTTTATCGGCAGCTCTGAAAATCCCCGGAATCTTTCGTCACTATGATGCATCACATCGACAATTTACCTGTACATTAATGGACGATGAAAGATTGTATGATGCGTTGCAGATGCAAATGAATGAAATTTACAGTAATGAAAATGAATGCAATGTTGCGTTAAGAGTAAATTTGAAATTTCATTATTTTAATTTTAATTTCCAATTTTGTTCACCTATAGGTCTTATTTTGCTTTTAATTTAAAATTTAAAACTTGATATTTTGAATTTGGAAAAAAATTAATTACTTGAAATCTGATAAAATCATTCTCAATACTCTATAACATAGTACTAGAAATCGTACAGACTAAAATAATGTTCATCTAGAGATAGCTTCAAGTAAGCCAAAAAAAAGATGATACCAATAAATTTTTTAGCTGAGGTTAAGGAAATTATTCAGACCACAGAATTGAATTGTAAAAATTAACACCATTAATTGTTTTTCGGAAGGAAAGTAATGAATTGTATCGGATTGATGTATATACTATATTATCTGTATAATTATATTAATAACAAAGATACTACTGAATTATCTGATTTTTAGGTTAAACGAATGGGTATTTACGCAGCGCACGTGAATGATTCATGGAAACGTGTACGTGTTGATCAGATTGATTATGATACAAATCAATGTTCCATTGAAACAGTTGATGACGGACAGTTACTGAAACTTAGTCGTTATGAATTATTTGTGTTGCATCCGAAATTACTCACCAACCAGTACAAACGAACTTTTGGCGTACGCTTTGTGTTACCACGTAAATGTGGGTCCATTTTTAGCATAATTAATTAAAGACATTTACGAGATTATTATTATTATTATTATTATTATTATTATTATTATTATTATTATTATTACTATTATTATTATTATTATTATTATTATTATTATTATTATTATTATTATTATTATTATTATTATTATTATTATTATTATTATTATTATTATTATTATTATTATTA
>NW_018108326.1:0-30590 GCF_000183805.2 Loa loa | reverse complement strand
ATTATTATTATTATTATTATTATTATTATTATTATTATTATTATTATTATTATTATTATTATTATTATTATTATTATTATTATTATTATTATTATTATTATTATTATTATTATTATTATTATTATTATTTATTATTATCATTGCTATTGTTAAATTATCATTTATTGTTTATTATTTATTATTTGTCACTTGTTATTTGTCATTTATTATTATTATTATTATTATTGTTACTACTATTATTATTATTACTATATTATTATTACTATTATTATCATTATTATTATTAAATTATCATTTATTGTTTATTATTTATTATTTGTTACTTGTTATTTGTCATTTATTATTAATATTATCATTATTTTTCTTTGTTATTTGTTATTTGTTATTGTTATTGTTATTGTAGCAAAGCAAAATTGCTTAGTAGGAGCAGGTTTTATTGATGGACAAAAATTACGGAATGGACAATTAGTGAATATTTTCGTTTTCTCCGATCGTGAACCATTCTTATCGCTTCTCGCCGAAGGTTAATTAATCAAAAAATAAGCAAAAAGTTGATTACGTGAAAGTGTATATATGTACGTCTAAATAAACGCCACATATGTTGGTTAACTTAATTTCACATTTATTCCCAGTCAATAAGCTATTATTCAGTGAAAGTATTTCCAAAAATATGCTAATAACATCAGGAAGAAATGAAATGTAAAAAACAAACAACAATAATTCAAAATTTCAGCTTTTGTAAAGATTCAAGTGGAAAAATTAACTGATGATCTCGATCCAGGAAGTGCAAGACTTTGGTATATGTTTATTTTGATTTGATTTTTGATCATTTATAACTTATCGTCCGAACGTAATCATCCCATTAGCTAATATTATTCGAATATTTCAAAATGAAAAGTAATCTACACGTTTTACACGTATCTAAACACGGAACGTTTCTTATATGATGTTATTTATAACAAACATTCATATTTTCAACATATTACTGTAAGAGGAATGATTACGTAATACATGAATGTATACAAGAATTTAATGATTATAATACAAAAAAAAAAAAAATCATAGTAAAGTATTAATTTAATTACTGCTGTATTAATTAGTTAAATTTATTTGTGAGCATATCGAAATATATTAAATAATTAGATGAAATATGAATAATTTGACATTACCTTTCAATTTCATCCGTATAAGAACAAAGAAAATAATTTAGGTAAACAATTAATAATATAGAATATTGACAACGGAAATAAGCAATTTCATCAAGTGAAGAAATCGATAAAATGAATAAATTCAGGGCAGCGACACTAACCGGGGATTCTTCTCGATGCCGCGGTGTTGCATTTGGCTCTTACACGATGGCCAATTTACCATGTGATGTTTGGTGTGATGTAACAGTTGTGGCATTTGAAAGTTTGGAAGATGTGCAAGTTCGAGGACCAGGTGATTTTAGTCAATCATCCTAAACAAGTCTGAATAAATCGTACATATAAAAGGTTGATTATTGACGATATGTTAGGTATACCACCAATAATCGAAGGATTATTTTCATGGGCATAAGGTGCTTTAACGAGTAACACTGATGCCCCATGTTAGTGTAATGACAAGTTATGTGATTCCGTACCGTCTTCGATGATTTCTAGCCTTATATGGAAAAAGTATTATACGTGTCTAATCCATTAACTGAATAAACGATGATAACCCAATCCTAAACTACCGGAGATTCCAGCTTCCAGTAATAAGGGGCAATGTCTTATCAGGTTCCTTGCCTGACATGTTCCGCAAAGCTTCCATCATACTTATCCACTATTACCTGTGCAACAAAGATTAAATTTTTAGAACAATCGATTCGTCTAATGTATCTCGAACGATTCCTCGATTCGGTGTATGGTAATGAGGAATTACGTGGTAGATTAGCTTTTGAAACAGGTGTGCATATCAGCGAGGGTTTAGCATGTGTCGCGTGGGATGCCATCAATCAGGTAGGTAATTTCACTTCTTATGAAGAGCATTGGGATAGTAGAATTTCACATTAAATGAGGTCAACGTGATATCTCGGGAAGTTGTGTTAACATGATATCACGGAGAGATATGATAGAAGTATTCTTGTGCTGCTTAAAGGTGAACAGTTTTATGGGAAAAGAGACTTAGGATGTACAAAGGAATACCGTTTAATTAGAGAGGATGTTGATTCTTCAATAAGAAAAGAAAATAGAAAAGCTGTCATGGGTAAGGTATATGGAGATAACAATAAAGCGCGAAATGTGGAAAATGATGGGATAAATTGTAAATTTGTAATGCCAGATAAAAGTACTGTTATTTCAATTGCTTCCTCTGTTGAAGTATGCAAAGATGGAGTAAAAATTGTTGCTCAAGATATATGTAGACAAAGGGTTGAGGTGATATCGAAATTTAATGATCGATAATTTTGAGAATAATACATTGAAAGAAGGATGTCATCTTATTACAGCGTTGGATTCGTGCTCGCGTAACGTGTACCAGTGGAGATCGTTCAGTGGTGGATGTCATTTCTGTCGATTATCCATCTATTACGTTGCGTAGCTTAAAATTCCGTGATGGTGAAATTTACATGCTTCGAACAGATTTGTTATTTCCTCCACTGGTATATTTTTATATATTTGGGTTAGGTTAAAATTAATAACGTGACTGGTAGCTTTTTGTAATTACAGAATTTGTGAGTAAATCTGGTAATAGATAGAATCTAGATGATGCAAAAGATAGCGATGATAACTGTGATAAGAGACTCAAATGGTGATCATATTCTGGTAACGTCCTCCTTGATGTTTGCTAGTTTTATCACCGCTGTCATCTTAGTGGAATAATTTCCTTATTTATTTTTGAAGCTGTTACTATGCTACCATTATTATTATTATTATTATTATTACTATTATTATTATTGTTATTATTATCATTATTATCATTATTATTATTATTATCATTATTATTACTATTATTATTATTATTATTATTATTATCATTATTAGTGGATAAGAGGACTTATTCAGAAGTCTATGCTAATCTGCGAAATAATTTCAGTGTTGTTCCATTCGAGCAATCGATGCCACTGATAAGTTGGAAACGTTTACCAAATCGACAGTGGCAAAAGAAGTCCTCCAAGTTGGGACTCATGTACGTGTCTATTCTCCAGCGTCATCAACCCTCTCGTTTATTGAACTTGTAAATGGACTAAAACTTGAAGAATACATTGAACATGCTGTAGAGGTATACTTATATTTGAATTATTTAAAGTTTCTTTTCATGTGGTTAATCTCACAACGGCAGTTTTGCTTGTTGGAAATGTACCACAACATGCATTCAATGCCTGAATATTCCTTTATCCGGCAATTAATCTAGTTTGCTATCAACCATAAATACAAATTTTGATAGTGTATAGGCTTGTTTTTAAATTGCAGTTTTAGTGTTCAAAACTAAATTTTAACCAAATCTGCTTTGTCTGGGTTTTCCAAGTAAATGTTTTGAGTTTATAGAATTCTTCCATAAACTCAGAACAGTTTAAAAAAATCAGATCTGAGTTTGTAGAATTCTTAGTTCATGGAGTTTATGGATTAGCTGTAATCCCTGTTCTAGGTAGATTCCGTTCGCTGTTCAAGACTTGGGCAAAACTATCTCGATGGTTTAGAAAATATCGACACAGCAAGTCTTTCATTATGATTTTTATCAGCCGTTTGGGAATTTTTTTGGATACATCTTCAAAGGAGTTAATTAGTTACGAAATCACATTTTTTTTAAGAGGCTAGATCGGCTGTACTTTACTTCGGGCAGAGGTTCACATGCTGATGTGACGTCTTTTTCATCCAGCATGAGTTTTCCGCGCACAGTACTTGTTCCACAAGAACGCCATTTTGAACCCTTCAGTTATTCACTGTCATTGGGTCAGGGTATGCAACTTTGAGAGTTATATAATAATAAATATGTATTTTTATAAATTTCAATACACCTTATACTAAGATGATTAGTCCAGAAAATAAGAGTAGAATAATCATGGATTTCCAGCAGCGTACGAAGACTAAGCAGTTTTGGTAAATTTGATAGTTCGGATAATCTAGTTTTGCAAATTACAGTTCGAGTAACAAATTAATTTTTTCAAATTCGTTAAATTTTTCGAAAACTAAATTTACAGGCTCACAACGACAAACGTTACCTTTGCGTTGTGGTATTAGTTCATTGCAACCATCGAAACAGAATGTATTCAACAGCTTAGCTAAAAATTGTTTAACGTCAGTTCCACCTTCACCTATAATGCCAGTGTCGTCATTATCATCATCATCATCATCATCATCATCATCATTGTCATCACAATCACATTTCAAAACACCCAAATTATTACCACGTTCGACAGTCGAACTTCCTCAAATACCGCTCAGAGAAAATCCTTCTCGAATATCATTACCATTGCATAAAAAGCAACGAAAACCATTAGTTTCTTTGACTTCTTCTACGGTAACTGTTGTTGTGCGGTTTAATTCAAATTTTTATTCATAATGTCCACCGTTCAACCGATGGAAATATTGACAAGTTTCAAAAAGAATATTTTCGATTTATAATTATTATATTTCATAAATATTAAGGATTAATACATATGCCGCATATTCATTCTTTTAATATCTTAGTGCTTTTAGAATTTCGAGAATGATTATTTAAATAAATCACTCACTTCTTACGAATCAAATAGTGAAAGTGAGACTTTCAGCAAGTCAGTCAGACAAAAGCAGCAATCAAAAGTGAGTCCTTAGTTGTCGAAATATCCATAAAACTCAAACTCATCATCTATTGCAACAGTTATGTAATGCGCGTCTTTATTATATTGGCAGAGAAAAAACGAAAATGCTCAACGTTGTTTCTTTGGTAGTTGAGAGAGATCTATATTGTCGATCATCAAGTTGTCCCATTCAATTTTTCTATTTCAGCTGTTGGCTGTCTTAAATTGTTAAAATTTCGTTCCATTTCTATTTAAATTCATGCCTATTAAGAAATTGCTCTGGAAAAAAATACCTTGTTCTTAAGAATTGCTTTTTTTCTCCAAAAGTTGATTTTTTGATTTTGCAGGGACCATCAGCCGTTGTGGTTCGGCCGTCGCCTCCATTACATAATTCGGACTCGTACTCTGAAAATTCTGATCCATTACGTGAGGTAGGTCTTTTTCTTTCTTCAGTGGAATATGCTATGAAACCTTTTTTGGAATTTTTTCATTTTAATCTTTTTTTCATTGCAGAAATCAGTACAGGTGGAAGTTCTGAACATAAACTGTGCAACGGAAATCTTTCTAAATACTGCAGAAACCAAATTGCAATACGAGGCGCTCAGAAATAATCTTTCATATATAGATAATGTTAGTTGTTTTTGATGTAACAATCGGCTTTTATTTCATTTCGGGGAAGCATTTTATATCCAGGTTTGGAGTGTCATTCTTTTGAAATTAACATTTCTAACATATTTTCATGTTGGTTTTCATATTAATACGTTTTGATCTGAGTAATAACACGTTTTTGTAGAAAAATATCTTATTGTAATAGATTAAAAGTGATATATTTAGACTGATCTGCTACCGGTGGCAGGATCATGGTGTTCTCAAAATGAGCATTATCTGTTTTGGTTTAATGATTGCTGGAATCGCGTGAAAATTTTGGCTCGTGAAGATGATGACTGGAAAGTGTTGTGCATAGATACTGGCGAAGAGAAATATGTTAAGTATAATTCACGGTTTTATCGTCTACCTAAGCAGGTTAGCCCTTTGTTATTATCTCAATGTGATGGGATGACGTCTGGAAATTTAGATTGTTTATGGTTTTTCTAGTTTTCCATAGGCGAATAGGACAATTCTTTGCTATAAAGAGGATTGCATTGTAAGATTGTTTTGTTAACAAAAGGTCAAGAGAGTCTGGTATGTTGTCTTGTACTTTTTTCTTTTTGCACACAAACGCCGCTACTGCATAGTGTAGTCTTTATTTTGATTTTATTAGTCTTAGGGATAAGCATTTCTTCCACTTGGTAATTTTAGGATCGGAGCCAATTTTTTTTCACTTTTTTCATTGAAAATTTTTGCAGCTTTCAATCGAGGAATGGCCTCCGACGTGTTTGGGACCACTTCGTTTATGCGGTTCAATGGATGCACGATGGTTGAGTATTGGGGCGCGTATTTTTCTCCGCAGTATATGCGAGAAGACACTACACTTAACGGCTGTATTCGGCAAAGGTGAAAGCGATCGAAGCATAATGTTGTACGATGAAAAGGGACGTTGTCTGAATGATCAGTTCGTCAAATTTATCGAAAAACAAACCTTAATCAAATAGAAATTTGAGGATAATTGGATTCTATGAAATCAGAGCGGTTGCTGTTTCAATTCTTCAACTCCTTTACTTTTATACTCCAACCAAAAAGGATAATTTTTCGACTACAGCTTATAACAATCGAACTAAAGAAATTGTTTTATTTTTGTGATATTACTTCTTCAACATGTGTGTAAAAATGTTTTGTACTTATATGCATAAATATTTGTATGTAACATATTTACCGAAATAGATGCAGCTGTGTATGTGTATGTTTAAAATTTGGGATTAGAAATTGAATTACTTGCTTTTGTAGTAGTTTCATATCCTTGATGGCTCTCTATTATTTCGTCGTTTTAAATGATGAACATAACTAGTTACAATGCTCCACTCTTCTTCATATATTATTATATTTAAAAAATTGACACCTTATGCTATTCCGCAAGTTGAGCATGAATTTTCTGTAGTATAAACGAAAAAAAGCTATGAATATTCAGTGTACTACTTTATCTTGAAAAATTGTGATAGAAGCGTAATGTATCTTCTGGAACGCCTCGAGAAAGTGCATATTATTAATATGGCTGGACTGAGGACTGAAATTAAAATTGATAAAGTACGGAACATGCAAAGGAAATCTCGAGTTTATCAATGTGATTCCGATGGTTAGGACCATTTGGTGGATTATAGGTTGAATGTGAAAATATAATGTCAATCCACTGAGGAGGACGAAAATGTGATCCAGTCTTCTGTCAGGAAGGTAGGAGCACGATGTCCTCACAACATTTATTATGATTATAGATGCGGTTACCATTGGAGTTATCCAGGTTACTACCATCGGTGTTAAGTTTCCATGGATGCACAAGAGGAAAAGCTTCGTCAAACTGGCCACTCAGACGACCGCGGTCATATCGGAGGCGATTATATGATGCTGCACTGGAGCCTATGGTGCCTAAGGTTCAAAGTGTATGCCCTTCATACAAGGGAGTTCTCGACTCGATTGCAAAAATGAAATCTTCTGTAAGTTTAATTTCAGTTTACTCATTTAATTGTTGTCAAACATTTCAATTTTTTTTTTTTAATGATTTACAAGAGGTGGAATTTTTTTTGATTTACAAGAATTTTGTAATTTGCAAAAAGTTATTATTTCTTTCTGATTTGGTGTTTTTTTAGTACTCAGCATATGATATGGCATTGGTGCAGCATATTCGACAAACAATCAAAAATGAAGGCTATCAGGTTATGGGTATTTGTCATAGGCTCGCTGTAAAGCAACGAACAGAATGGTTGACTCGGAACCAGTAAGTTTTGAAACGTTTGCTTCACTGATAGCTTTTTGCTTTATTAACTTGGAAAAAGTAACACATCTTGGGTGATTTTATTAACACTGCATAATGGTACCTGTGACATTCTTTCTGAATGATTCACATTCCAGATTACGATTAAAAGGGCTTGAATTTCGAGATTATGGTAATCGAATTCTGAAGAAAGTATTCGAAGATACTCCGTTGCAATCACTCAATGATACAATACTTATAGCCACAAACGCCCAACTTTTTGGCAAAGATATCAATGCAATTAAAGCAATTATAGTTGAATGTGAAAAGATTGACTGGCTGATACCAATAGGTAATTCTTTAATTCAAACTTTACTGAATGCTGTAAAGACATTGACGCCCTTACTAGCAAGTCATTTAAACAGAATGGCTTAGCAATTGACCTTGTGAACTTTTTTCAAAAGTGTCTTTCTACAAGGTTTTAGTCCACCATTGCCCGGTACATGTTGCAGTATCTTGGTTTCTTTGCGGTGAACTATCCTAGCCCATTTTATTTACCATGGATTTTTATATCGGTTTCATTTTCAGCTGTATCTTAGTCGTGAAAGTTCAAGTATTCATCTGAATGCAACCAATTTCAGCTGTTGTATATGGGTCTCAAATATTATCGATATCGGAAGTGAAAGAATTATGCAAATTACCATCATTAGAAGATCATCGAGCTCAAACAGTACAGCTGTTATCGGTGCCACCTAACGAACTCATTTCAACACTTAATTATCACATTATGGATACGATTAGAATCCTGGATTCTATAAGGAATGAAAAGAAACCATTGTAACATGAAACAATGTTTTAACTCTTATGTACAAATTTCGTGAACCTTTAACTCAAATAAAGCATCTATGATAACCATCTCGAAAATTTGTTGTGTTAGAAGAGTTGTACGTTTTTCGACGAAGATCCAGCATCTCAGACGTGTCTTGAAATGAATGATAATGAACTTGCAGTAAAATGCAAATCCCAAAGTTTCGTCATTTTCTAAAATCTCAGATCTTTTAAGATCCAAAAAATCCCTGTAAAATAATTACAGCAGATATGTTATAATTATTTGCTGGTAGGATAGGACTGAACAAAAAAAAAATTTTTATTCTAACATCAAACAAAAGCACAAATTCGTTCATAGTAGTACGGATTCCTTCCACTCAAGAACTTTAATTCTTTTTTTGCTCGTTCTGTGCGACCTGAAGTTAGATTCATTCGTGAGCTCTAAAGTAAAGGATGAGTGCGATACTACGACATGTCGCGAAATTCAACGTAAAGGAAATTTCCAGTCAACATCTTCACTAGTTTCAGTTTCCCTTTGAGAAGGATAGGAGGTTATATAATTTGAGATATTTCTATACTCATTATATTTATCTTATAAAACTTATCAATTGTCTTTGCATTAATTGTAATTTTCAATGACCCACTCTCAAGCTTAAACTTTACCTGATTCAGAGGCAATCCAATTCTTTTCAAGATAATAGCCATAGAGAATATCCATTTCTTCGGCCGTATACAATGAAGTTTCAATGGGTATGAAAGGCTCTATTTTTTCTATATCCTATAATAATGCCCAAAACGTTGAAAATCATATCTCTAAACAAAACCAGAAGGGAAAAAGATTCCCTCTATACCATTGTAAATTACCTCTCCAAAAAGTTCCAGTGGTGTTTCCAGTGGTACTGTAAGATGATCACGTGCGTCACTGACTTCTCTTTTATCCGCAACCAGCAAGCATGCACCATTCGTCTAAAAAATAAAGGCTACAGACCCTGACTAAGATCTTATCCCAAAAGATTCCCCAAAGCGAAAGGATACAACTAGAAAAGAACCTCATACAGATCGTAAGCCTTTTCCGTTAAGTGAATGAACATACCCAATCATTTCGTAATAACTTCCGAAGATGATGAATCAAGGTGAAGTATTTAGGATCTACAAATTTATGATTTCTATCCTTCATTGTTGTTTTGCCATAAAGAGAATTTGCATGATCAATTGTCACAAGCAATGGAAATCTACCAGCACTACAGTGATGCGTTAACTCTCGAAGTAAACCACCAACACAATCTGATGATAAAGAGGGAGCAGAAAGACCCTGAAATGAATGAAGTATGTCATCATTTATCGATTACACTTCTCCTTATCTCTGCATAAAAATGAACTGCAAACCGGAACATGACTGGATTAAAATTGGAATCATCATAAAAAAAATAACTGATTGATTTTCATTTAAAATAAGCCTTACAATGTCAACGATATTTGTGATTGGTTCTCCTTCTTTTGTTTCCTCAACTTTGGACCATTTGTAGTGTTTCTGGGCCTTGCATTCCTGGGATTTCATTAAAATTTGGCAACTAAGACAAGATATGTAACGACTAAATATGGCTGTTTCAATCATTTCTCAGATTTTTTAAAATTGGTGATAAAAGAAAAAACCTTAAGTTTTTCCCAGTTGGGTGTATTCATCAGTTTGAATCTTCGCAGTATTTGGTGTCCAAGCAAAGGAAAATCAATACGACCTTCATGATAAGTTGATGGTTTCACTTCATCATAATCCCTCATAATCGTTATCACTAAAATTATGTAACTTTTCTTCTTACCGTTTTCAGAGAACTTTCTTCTCAGGAAACACTTAAAACATGAAAAGTAATCTGAAATTGCCTATTTTTCCATTGTTTTTCCATGGTGCATGATATTCTACTTAGAGAGTAAAAGTGGAAAGGAGAAGGAGTTAGTTTTAATTTCTTAGGAAATTTCATACTGTAGTAAATAAAAAATTTTACTCAATAAATATAAGTTTACTATAAGTATGATTAATATAGATCCAGTCATACTAGAAAAACACAGATACTCTTTCTGCACCTCAATTATATCAGGAAAATACAGATACTCTATCTATTAAATTTCGACTCCCGTAACGGGATAAGGAAGTAAAAATACTCCCGAACATATAGTTCAGATGTTTACAACAAATTATATTGGAAAAATTGGAAACAATTTATTACCTCAAATATATCAAGTAGTATGAAATAATTTATTAGCTTTGACAAATATTTGTCCAGAATCGAAATTAATTGCCAGAGATTCAGATCGCAAACCACATGGGATCAAAAATAAATATTAAAAGTTAAAAAAAGGAAAAACAAAAATTAAAAAATACCACCGTTGATACTCACCATTCGGTATTGTAAATATTATCCATCCTTGCCTCCACATATGATAAATTGTTTGGAAAACAGTCATCGATTTACCAGTGCCCCATCGTCCCCATAGTACCACACGTAAATTTGGAATGTTCACATCTACCAACTAAAATGTATCAAAAAGTACTGCTCGAAAAAAAATACTTCCATGACTTACAATTAAGTCAAAACTCTTTAAAGCATGAGAGATTATTACAGTTTCCAATCAGAATTTCAAAGGAATTTTTCAGAAATAAGGAGCACGTGAATTAGAAATTTGTTCTCGAATTTTCTATTTAAAAAAAAAAATATGCATTCATTTTCTTCGATGAGCATTTCTGCATGTTAGAAAGAAAATGAAATCGATAACATGTGGAACTAAAAAGCAAACCTTTAAACATGTGGTTGCTTCAAGTGTTGGTTGCCTGTATAACCAAACACATTCATTTAATGTTTCCACTTGTTTCCGGAATTTCGGAGGCAACATATATCGATAATATAGTGTATCAATATCTTCATTGCTAACCTGATACAGACGACCTAAGTCTCCAGCAGTTAAAGCGGTCTAAAATGCACATCCTTCAAAAAAACATTTTAGTTTACAATTAACGGCGCTAATTCATACAAAGTTTTAAGAAAAACAAAAAAAAAACGAAAAAAAGTTCGAAAAAAATTCCAAATTCAATGAATTTCTCAAGATGTAAAAGCACTAAATAATTTTATTTTTTTTTTTTTTCAGAACCGTTGTTTATATGAAGAATCACTGCTCCGATTTAATCGATGTTAATGTATTATAAATTCAAAACTTTTTCTCAAATAAAACGTACCGGATCATTTGTACTTGTTGTTTGATAAAATCTCTTGTTCAAGGGCACTAATTGACCTGGTTTCACTGAAAGCAATCGACAATATTTTAAATCAACCGAAGAAAAGCCAATAAAATTACTTCCCCCGTTTTCAGCAATAAATAATTCAACTCACAAATTACGAAGCACTGCCTAGAGGCAGCATTTCGGACTAAATGCTGAAGTAAACTAGCGACCATTCCAATTAAATTCACAGAACAATCAGAACTTATAATCCAAATAACAAGCCGGAAAGTTGCCACATCGGTAACTGTAAATATTAACCGTTTGCTTAAATCATTTAACATACAAAAGATAAAATAATCCCAACTTGTCGTAAAAGATGTGACATATACATACTACGGTCTCACCAACTAACTTTGGTGGAAATAAACCTATTTTAATTCCGCAAACTAAAGAATGTTTCGAATTTTATAAATAACAAACTTATTGTCGCTTCAGTGAGCAGAAGAAAACTCACCCATTTAAAAGGACCGTGCTAGAAAAAATAAAATATATCTCTTTATTACACATACTACATACAATAACAAACATTGTCAACAACAAAATAATCAAATTGAGCATTACAGTACAATAACAGAAGATAACCAGTTAGTACTGCGGAATAGTATCGACTAAGTAAACACTATGGACGCAGTTAATAAACTGGAAGGACACTGGAGCCATTCACTGGAGCCATTAACATCTGATAATCAATGCCGTAAAAAGCGTGTGGCCTAACATTCCAGTACATTCTGCCACATCGAACCATTAAAATCACAAGTGATATCATGATAATCACTGCCATTATGGTAATATAATAATCACAGAGGCCATCTCCTAATTTAAATTTTAACCAATCTGTGTTCAGGAATTGATCAATGCATATTGGAATTGACCACTACTCTCATATTCTGCCATATCAAGTGCTATTTCGCAACTTTCTCGCACAACACGCTGCAAATAACATTTTTTTTTTATGTTTGAAATCTTTTTCTGATTTGCTTTAATTTGATGACCTATCACAACCGCAACTTCGATGAAATAAAAGTGTCTTGGAAGAAATCTGAACTCTCCTTCGAAAAAAAAAGATTTCATGAATGGAAAAATAAAAATCATAAAAGAACAGTCCTGCATAGTTCTGTGGGATAAAAGGCAACTGAATATTATTTGCAGGACTATTAGGATTGTCTAAACATTACTTGAATGTCCCATTAAGATATATTTTCATTTAGAGCAATTCAAGCTAACCGACTTTCTAATACATATACCTCGGGATCGTTTCGAAACTTCTCCAGCACTTCCTCGCATTCTTTGGTTGCTATTGCTCCCAAAGCTTCAGCACATTCATGTCGCACCATACAATTTTCTTCTCTATTTTCCAGGGAATGTTTTAGTTCCGTAACTGCTACTGGTGATTGTGCCTGACCCAAAGCATAAGCAACTTCATGCCGGAATAGTGCGCTGTCACTACAAGTCAATCCTAAAAAAAAAAAGGTACCCGTTTAAAAATTTAACAAATTCTCAAATGACTTCACCAAGAGGACGAAAAGCATAACAATACTAAATATTCTGTCATATTTGAAGCAAGCAATGAATACTGTATTTGTAATTAATTTAAACAAGCAAATTTTAAAAGTCAAAGATTTCGTAAATATGAAATGAGACCTTTTGCAAGTGTTTTTATAGATTCATCTGTGCCGATATTCCGAAGGGTGAACAGAGCTTGATACCTTTCCCATAATGATTTTGTTGCATCCGTTAAAATCGAAGAAAGCTTATCAATATTAGTTTCAGCTGAGGCAGGAGTTGGGTCTACAAACTGGAGTTATACTTCTGCAGAAAAGTTTCCTTCAAGAATAGCATAAATCAGATGGTAATTAAATTAAAAAAAAGGCCAATCAACATCCCAAGTTCTTTATTAATAGCGTACATTTTCTTCACCAAAATGTTTCCGTTTCTCTCATCCTTTGATTAAGAAATTCAGACAGCAAATAGCTGGCCCTAACGTAAGTTTTGACGCGAATATTAGAACAGAATCAGTAGAAAACAAAAAGATCTAAATCAATTTTTACAAAAGTAAATGGCGGTTAACAATTACATCAAAGTTCAAAAAATGACCTGTTTTATTTGCCAAAAGGTAGATTCACGACAACTGGATAAATTAGGCTCCAGTTAAATATTATTTCACTTTAAATGAAGCTCTAGTGATTTCATACCTATTGAATTGTATGGACTTCCTTTCTCATTTTCTTTATGAACACTTTTACTTTCTTGAAGCCACATTATCCTTCGCAATGCTAACCTGCACGTTTCTGCAATTGCTTGGGCTTGATCGTTGATGTATTTTTCAAGGATAGCTGCAGAAGAGCAGGAACCAATTGCTCCTAGTGCTTCACCTGCTTCATGACGTACAATAACCTCTGAAATTTATGCATTTCAGGAATTTTACAGTTAAAAGTTCTAAAAGTTGTCAAGTCAACCTTTAATAACTATTAGCTGATTCATTTATAGTACTTATAATAGAGATCCTCATCAACCTTGATTTTCATCCTGAAGCACAGATTCAAGAACAGGTATCGCTGTTTCATTCTGTGTCTGACCAAGACAGTAAGCTAATTCATGCTTCAGAAGGGCGGATGAGTCACCAAAACATCGTCCAATCCACTCAACTGAGCGGTCACATCCAAGGTTGCGCAAAATGAAAAGAGCTCGAAATCGTGCACAAAGTGGCTGCCTGTAAGATATTATGGATTTGTCCGTCACCAGACGAAATCTGATATACTTCAAGCAAGGAAACAAAGAAATTTTTCGAATAATCAGATTCCGATTTTTCATTTAAACATCACTTTTTAACAGTATAACAGTTCTAACAGTTAAAACTTAGCCTACGATCACTTTATAATCCTATACAGTTTTTGCGGCAATATTCTGGAGGGAGTTGAAGACACATGAAAGTTCACGGTTTGCACTCACAATCACAGTTTAGTTTTTAATTCACTTCCTTATGGTTTTCACTTACTATTACGAATTATATCATCAACATGACAGTAATCTGAATATGAAATCGGAGAACAAATAGGAAATGAACGGATTTATACTTGTTATCGTTTAGTAATCGGCCAATCTTATCGATTTCCGAATCGGTTGGCATTTTCATTGATCTGATCTATTTTGGATAATCCTTCAAATAAGAACAGTATTAACTTGACTAGTAAAATCCATGAAATGATTGCAGTCTTTTGGGACATTGCACATAATATGTGAGTGATGTCACTGCAGCGATATCATCAGAATGGTGTTATCAAAGAGGTACCATCAATCTAAAGGTCATGAAGGCAGTGCTCATAAAAGTAGTAGCACTAGCCTTTAAGGTATAGCATTAATTTGAGATTAACAAATTAGTTCCAATACAAATAATACCGTCAAACACTTATTCATACATGAGTTATCAAGGATTACACGGAACGTGAAAACAGATCAAACACATATGTCATGCAACGTCGAGTTGCTGTTATAGCACACCACATGGTACCACAGAAAACATTGCTAAAGCTAGAACCACGTACCAAACGTAACCAATTTCTTTATATTACAAATCGAATTTTCAATTCCTACCGGTGAGTATTTCGCGGTTCACGCATTTCACGTAACGTGATATACATGAAATACTAACCGTGAAATGCGCTTACTGATTTGTTGTACATAGAGCGTGGCATATGACTGTTGACATTAGTGCTGTGAAATCATGTGGTGTCGTCTAAAATTACTAATGTTAAGGTTGGCGAGAATGTTACGATATCGGGCGATGTCGGGGAGAAATTTTGTAGTGACATTGTTCCGCTACCATATGTTGTCCAATTTACTGATTCTACTGCATCATCTTGTGGTAAGTTGTCGGATAAATAAAAGCGACACCACTGGTCGGAGTGTACTCTGATTCAGCTTCATTCTCTTTGCTACCCGTGTGTTTTTGAGATGTTTCTGAGCTTTTCATTGTAATCTTCCTATGTATTTTATTCGGACTTCATTTTTTACTGTTAGGTGCCACTCATTTTGTGTACTCGAGCTAAGTACAGCCGGAGAAGGACTTCTCCTATCCATAGGAACTTTAAGTTTGAGAAAGACATGTACCCGACAAACGTACACCACATCTTTTTAGCTCACGATAGGAATAAATCCTGTTCCTGATTTCAGCCCAACGAATATGACTACAGGAGCATCAATTTTTGATAAATTGATGCTTCCTGTAGGTGACTTCTCATACTGTGAACATTTATTCTCATAATGAGCTGAAGATGTGTGATATGCGTCTGACGAGTTCAGGGCATATGTCTTTTTCATGTCTAAGATCCCTATGGATAAGAAGGAGAAAAGTCCTCCGGTTGTACTTAGCTTGAGTACATAGTGGGTGGCGTCTAATAATAAAAAGTGGAGTCCGGGAAAAACGTAAAGGGAGATTACATTGAAAAACTCAGAAACGCCTCAACACTAAGCAGAAAAGAGAATGAAGCCGATTCAAAGTACATTGTAGCTAATGGTGTCGCTTTTATGACATCAATGTTCACACATGCATTCGACAGCATCTATCAGACGTTAACAGCATCTATCATCTATCAGATCAAGGGGACAATGATATAGCAGAATTCAGTCGGTCAGACAACATATGACAACATGCGAAACAGTGTCTAACAAAATCTTTCCCCGACCCCGACATTATATGATATCATAACAATATTCTGTTCAACCATGGCGCTTGTTAACATCAATAATCCCAGACAACACCACAAGATTTAACAGCGCAACATGTAGTGGAACAGTGTAACTACAAAGTATTTCCCCGATAGTTTTTTGGTGCCACGATCCAGAAAGATGACATCAACGATACTAGCAAGCGTTGCCTCGGTGAAGGAAAAGATCCTAAAGCTGATCAACGAAGTGCAAGAAATTGGATTGGAGACCAATCGACCAACACCTATCTGACGAAGAAGAACAATGTAAACAGTACAAAAATCGGAGGAAGATGATTGATGACAAAATGAAAAGAATTGAATTATATGTAGTAACGCTCGTATCAACGATAAGTGGCTAAAGTGCCTGCAAAAGATCTCACCACAACGACAAAAGGAAGAAGAAAAGAAATACGCAGAAGTGGTAGGAGACGTCAAGGAATATTGAACTTAATAAATGAAGGAACATTAATAATCTTGGCTACATATAAAAAGGATGCTGAAGTCGCGATCGAACTAATACGTGAAACATGAAGAGAGTCCTTGAATCAGATAATCTAGACCAAGATGATCCCAGACGTCTCGCCAAGTAACGATAAACTTGTTCCAACTATTACTGACAGTGTTCAATGGAGATCATGAAAAGTGGAGGGAATTTTGGAACTTCAAGGCAGCTATGCATAAGCAAGACCCTCCCAGACATGCAAAAAATAAACTGGAAGATTTTTCCCCGACAGGCGGTGATGTTTGATTAAAGTTCAGTTAAAGGTTATCACTATACTATGCTATATTGGCCAATCACTTAGAATTCTTAGACAGTTTTATTTCCCTCCCAAAGTAATGTATATTTTATGTCATGATTATGTAAGCGCAGTGTCGCAAAACTTTATTACTGTGACTTTGGAGTCGTTGGAAAAAAAAAACTTTTCCTTGGTTTTCTTCCCATTTTCTAAATATGATGTTTTTTGGCAATTAATCATACTATGGTAATCGACCTTCAAGCCTTTGCTTTCTTGAACACGTAATATTGTGACTGTCAAACTTGATTACATGTATACATCCATAACCAGTGCTGCGAAGATATGAATCTGACAGTTCCCGTGAAGTGCACCATTATTAGAGACCTCATTCTATCTCCAAATACAAAGCATTTTGTCGATTATGCTAGTGAAGTTCAGAGGTCATTATTATTTATTCATCATATCATCTCTTGCTGTTATATTTTCCCGTAGGACGTAGTAATCCACCGAAGAGATGTCATCTGAAAAGAGAACCATCCTCAGGATATAGTAAAGCCATCCACTGGATGACGTTAAAGAATGAGGAAGTCAAATGACCTCCTTGACTAGCCATTTCCCTTTTCTCTCTCTCTCTCTCCCTTTCTGAAATGCTGCAGTAGTAATTCCCTAACTTGATTTTATCTTTTGGGGTTGCCTTTGCCTTTAATCACTACTGGGTGAGATTTTTGCTAGGTAAGTTAGGGTGATTGTTCGTTTCTCAAATCTACAGTTTTCTTTTGTCCCCAATTTTTGTATGCTTGTCAATGTTACATATTTTATGTTTATCTCTTTATTTGACCTTCCCATTAGGATGATTTCTCCAGAATTATAACTTCTGGTTAATCATCATTTCGTAGAATATTTTCCTCTCTCTCTCCCTGTCTCGTTCTAAAATATTTTTAAGGGAAAATACAATGATTATTTTCTTGTTGACGTTTTTATCCTCGTTGCACTGTTTTTATTTCCATTCTAATTTTCGTTATCAACAGGAGCGGTTCTACGAATCATCGTTTGCACCACTAATTTAAGAAATGCAGCGGTTTCCAGTGATGGACATTTCAGAGATGACCTCACCATCAGTAGTGATGTCGCCATCACTATCGATGCCATCTGCTCAGCCTGCATCTTCAATTGATCCAATTATCATACGTAACATCATTGATGAAGCATTTCGTGTGAAAACAGATAAGCAGGGTCGTATCACTCCATCAACGAAGCAAATTGGCTATGAATTATTTGTAAGCAGGTGATTAGTCATTTCTAAATTATTCTTAAAGTTCCATTAATTCCTTCAGAGATTCTCCGTTCTCTTCTAAAGAAAAAAAAATTATATGTTCCAAATGCGAAACAATTGAGCTTGACTATTAGCACGGTTAGTTTCATTCATGAAAACTCTTAAGAAGCGTGAAGTAACATGAATAGGAGACATCTGTATCGCTGTGAATGATGAAGTAGTTTCTCCTTATTCTTAGAAAAATTTCTAAATTATAATTTTTGCACGAGTCAATTGTTACTTATGACGTAATATGCAAAATATTCAAATTTGAAATCCAAATTTGATTTAATTTTTCCCTTTTTATATTCTTAATGTTTCAGGAAAATGTATTCATATTTTGATAGTATTAGTGGAAAATGATGATCCATCTTTCTTTTCTAATTGATTGCGAAATATACAGATTCGAGCCATGCCTTCTGATTGATGCTTTTGCGACAGTGATTGAACAGTTTCCCGTTGTTGCAGCTGAATGTCCAAAATATAATAGCTGGTGGACACCGAGATTTTACCATTTGATTTTTCTCATTGCACAGGTTAGAAAGTGACATTTCCTTATAATATTAAATTTATGCGTTTTACTCGGAAGTTTTTACACATTTCTTTTTTCGATTGTTATTAGCGATAATCATTTCAGCTGCTGTTACAATCAAATCGCTCTATTTTGTTGATAATTTTCAGGCTTTCATGACCGTTTTAGCTTCGGAACGTGCACCAAATAAAACGAAAGAGAAAAATGTAAGTGTAAACTTTGTGCGCAGTAACTTTTTGAGCTGGTATCATTTCTGCACGAAAATTTCAGTTGTTTGTTTCCTTTTTTTCATGGAATCAATTTCCAGCGCAGTAATTGATATCGTTAGTAATTCACGTGTCTATCTTTATGTTTGAAATAGGTTTCTTGTTTCAGCGTAAGCAAGATTCATTTTCAAATGTTCATGTAAATGTCACTGATGAGCAACGATGCAGAATTTTGAAGGATGTGGTGTCGCTGAATTTTAGTTTCGACTCAAATTTTTGGACTTTAGCCGATTATGTGTTAAATTTCAACAAGTGTCCAAAGGATGTAGTGACAATTATTTCTGATGCTGCATCGATTGGAAAAGCAAGGTTTTTCATAACTCCGGTTTTTTTTTCTCAATCACATTTCAATATTTTAGACTATTTATAGATATTATTTTTTTTTCTGAAGCTATTCATAGATATTAACAATCGTCATTGACTAGTGACCGTTTTGTTTCCATAAAAGGCTGTTTTTGCTTAGATACTTGGCCGTAGATTTTGTTCATCCTCTCTTATTAGTTTATATTTTGGAAATATCCGTTTCCAATAACATAAAATTGGTGTAAGATCAAAAACACTTAATTTCGAAATGTTTTACGGAAACATAGATTAAAGCAGCTGTAAAGTAAGCATTGTCTCAAGACTTAGTAAGCTTTTTATTTCCAGTTTTTCTGCTGTTGATTACTGCATTCGTAATAAAGTGCTTTCACGTTACTTCGACGATCCAGCAATTTTATACTCTGCTGCTCTTTTGGGTCCTCTACGTGCCGGTAGTGTTGAATCATTTGCTGCAAAAAGAGGTGAAGAATTTCGACAAAGATGCCGTGAAGTTTTATTACGAGTAGAAAAATTGGCTGGTTCGCCAAAGGAATGGGAACGTGCAATTGGTATTCTGTTTTTCATTTCATAATTGCTCAAAATTTCCGAGGAGAACACATAAATGTAATGTAGTTCATTCCTTTGTAATTTTCAGGTAATTCTTGTAGGGAGCCTTTACATACTATTTTTGCTGTAATTTGTTGTGTAATCAGCTATTCAATTAAATTTTAGTTGAATATTTGGGATCAGTAAAGCAAAACGATTCGAATGGCAGAGTTGTGGCATATACATACGTTGGATTTCGTAATTCATTTTCAACCTTGATGAGAGATTTAAGGGGATTACCACCATCAGATGATCGAATCAATGTTAGATGGGCTCATCAGTTAGTGAAAAAATGTGCCGCGAAATATTACTGCGAAAAGACGTGGAAGGTACACACTTTTTCTCTCTTAAGATTCTTACGGATAAAATGTTCTGAACAAAAAGAAATGGCAGCAGTCACTGAACATTGTTCGGTGTCTTTATTCAAAAACACTTCAGATATTCAATATCTGAACTTGAAATCTGAATCTGATCTAAAAGCTTGAATACCTGAACTACAGATATTCAAAGACAGTTCAAAAGACACTGAATCATTGTTCGGTGTCTTTAAGACCTCATATTTCCTCTACAAAAATTGAGATTCCGAGTTCTGATTCGGTCCAGTCTATCATCAAATTCAATCCAGTCCATGAGATTAGTTGAACTATTTTTATAGTTCTTGTTGAGCTGGAAACATTTTGTATTTCATTTAAAATGCAGATTTTTTAGATTGAGAATTTGCATGAAGTGATTTGGACAATATTGGCGCAGAGACCGTCCATGAGAAAATTCGTCGTGCAGACACTCAGCAAAGATTTTAATGATCCTCAAGGTGCAGAAATGTGGCGAATTTGCAAAATACCGGCTGATGCAAGAAAGCATATGTCACATAAAAGGTCGATCAGTTCCTGTAATATTTTATGTATTTTAGTGTAATATTTTAGCTGTCCAAGTGAGGCATTCGTATAATAAAGTCATAATTTTTGTAAATGTATCAGATACATTCTAATGATCACGAGTCACTGAAGTAGTAGACAACATTTATTCTAGCGCTAGCTTGTATCACTAAGAAGCTCTTTACGAATACTATAACTATATGATATAAAAACTCATTATTTACGAGATGTATAACAAACACTAAGGCTTGTTTTTCAAATCTTACCCTAATACTTGACATTTTACAGTAAAGAAGAACACTTAGATCCGCGCACTCCGAATCCACCATATTTAAGCTTGCCGGAATCAGTGGAACCAATCGAGTTTGTACGACATCCATCACATTTGAAGCGTGTTGCCAATCTTCTGGAAGATTATGCAAATGATAGTTTCCCACCAGTTGGTGTAGATGCAGAGTGGTCTTCCTATGTTTCCTATAGCAAGTTAGTTTTGGCTTTCTCCAACTTAAGTTCTGGATATATAACTTAATGGAAAAATGGTGTTGGAAGCTGTACAGCACGATTAAATTTGTAGAAGAATGTTGACTAAATAAGCTTCCTTATTCTTATCATCGATGTTATTTTTCGAGTTGGATTTATTTTTGAATTTTTTAACAAATTTTAAACTATATCATTAAAGACAATGACTGACAAGCGAGTAGTTTAGTTCAAATAATGAAATGAGCATATATGATATTCAACCATCACTTGAACAAATTGATTAGTATTGTGATGTTTTCAGAGCAACCATTCTACAACTGGCTATTCCATATCATATATTTATAATAGATGTTGATGAGATCAAATCAGATATACTAGTGGTTTTTTTTGAAAAATTATTCGTTGAATGGAAACTTTTAAAAATAGGTTCGTTTTGTAATTTTAACTTTTCCAGCTCTTTCTGCATTTTCAACTATTAATGGCTTAATCACTGTTAAAGCTATAGCAGGAAGGAGCATTTTACGAACATAGATTAATTCATTATTACAAAACGCATTGCTCTGAATGATCTGAAATAGGTCTGTTGATGGAGTGAAATATGACAAAGCCCTCTCAGATATTATATCAGTGAAATAAGCGTGCTAAATGTTTCAAATGATCTATCTTTTAATGGAATATCTTTAAGGTTATCAGTTTGATGAGGATCTTATTCAACTACGAAGTGCGGTACAACGTTGTTCAGCTTTATATCACCCAAAAAATTTGATATGCATTGGCAAACTTGTTAAATTGGTTAGTACGAAATTTCAATTCCACAGAAATAATAATATTAGTGTTTCCAGAATCTGTTATTTTCTTTTTACTCTGTAAAAGTTTTCTTACTTGATTCCTGGGATTTTGTTGCAGTTAATGAAAGAAAGCGCGCAAAGGCCAGAGATAAACCTGGATGGAGTTTTCCATTCTGAAAAAGTACAGACAAGTGAAAGATCTACAGATGGAATAAGAACTGATATTATATCTACTGAAATGGATGGAAATACATGGACTTACACAACAGATTGTAAGGAGGATGCGAAAGAAAGGATGAACTTTGTCTCAGTTGATATACTTCAAGCAGTAAATAAATCCGATGACGTAGCATCAACATCAACAGTAAAAGTAGAGGAAGTGAAGGGGTCAGTTACGGTAAGTTTTGTTTTTCTTTATATATATCAGTTTGTTTAAAATTATATTTGTTAACTTGCCAGTCACTTTGAATTCAAAATCGGTGATCATTATGTATGAAATTTTCGGAGAAACAAAGAAGAATGCCAAGTTCTGTGTATTTTTTGGGTATTAATTGTGTGCAATTGATATGGGTTTCAACAGCAGACCAGAACTGGAGGGATAGGAGGGATTAACGGTGACATTTTTTGTTGCCATTTCATTATCACTTTTTCATTACTTTATTAGTTGCAATCTGATGCTTTTTTGCTGACTATTTCATCACAGTATTAATTCTTTGTGAATAAAAAAAAAAATCTTGTGATGTAGAATGGTGAACTTATTCTTTTCATTTTTATGACACTTTATACTGTTGGAGATTAAAGTAGGTCTTGGTCATTTCATATAAATGCTTTATTTTTTTTTTAGTCGGAACAAAAAGAACAACATATGAGAGAAAAAAAAAAAGAAGAAAATCCATTACTAAAGGAAATCAGAGGTTTATCAGCATTATGCAAACGGGTGTTAGGTAAACCATTAGACAAAACAGAGCAGTGTTCTGTTTGGGATCGGCGTCCACTTCGCGATTTGCAGGTATTTTATTAAAGTTTCGTTTCATTTAAAAATAAGCCTAAAATTGCACGATGTTTCTGTTAAGTGATCTTTTGGAAAGATAAAGTTAATTAAACTTACTTTTTCCCGAATTTTTATCATTTGCAAAATATTTCTCCCTAACATTCTTCTTAATAGGTCGGAAAAAAAGCAGAACATCCAAAGTCTTTTCTGTCTTTCATGCTCAAAATCATCCTTTAGTCTTTCGTCAATTGCCAGCCATTCCTAGTACTCCTAAAATATCAAGATTAAAGCTTCAATTAGTATTAGTCACTTAGTCATCCATAGCTCAATCGAGTGGTCATTGAGTCTGGGTGACCTAGTTATCACATCAAGATCATTTTCTCTTTTTCAGTTGCGATATGCAGCATTAGATGCTTATTGTATGTTGATGCTATATGAGAAGTGCGTTGATTGGGCATCTCGACTTGATCTCAATATAAATGAAATTTGCTCAAAGCAAGAACCTCTCACTGGAACGCTACCACTTTTTTGTGACAAACAGTAATTTCTTTTTCAATCAATGTTTTGATAATTCCTTCAGTCTTTTCATATAGATTTTTGTCAAATCTTGTCTGACTTTAATATTTCCCAGTATTGAACAAATTCTTTTAATTATAGCATCATTTAATATTTATTGTTCTGTCTGGTTTCAGAAACCTTTACTCTTCGATCCTTTTCTTGAAGATGGGTTGAATAATGAGGGTAACCTTCTATGCATTTGAAATCATGAAATTTTTTGGATTGACATCAATGATAAAATATCTCACTGTAAATAATGTAATATTGTTCTTGATGGATAAAGAGTAGTGGTTTAATTTGCTGCTAAGAGATGAAATTTGATTTGGAAGTGTTAGAAAAAAAACTTCCAAATCAGATTTCATCCATTAATAAGTACTGAAAAAAATTCACTGTTTTTTGGAGAATTCATTCCCTTTCATGAAATGATTTAATGGGTGTTGAAGTTTTGTTCAGAATGACAGTGGTGACAAAATATCCTTCAGTATTTTAATTACTATCATTTTCAGAAACTATTTTCGTTTTTTTAGGCTCGTATATTGCTTCTGTGTATAATATGTCACTCCAGATGCTTTACTACTATCTATTTGATTTTAGATTCTTAAACTTTAGAGACGAAATTTATTTTTACTCATCAGAGATTGCAATGGAATTGGATTATTGTTCCACATCGTGTTCCTTCTGTACTGGCATACTGTAGCATGTAATTATAGATTATCGATGAGTAGTTTTTCAGAGAACTTGTAAATGACTTTTCGTTAATCTCTTCAGTAATTTGAGCAAGTTGCACATTAGTAATTTCAGTAATTTTTATACCTCATAATACTCATTTATTCCACTTATTTCTCACTTTTAGCGGGTACATGACATCTTGTAAATAGTTTGTCATTGCGCCCGTAATTCTTGTGTTCAAATGTTTGATTTTAAAATCCAGCCTCTTCTCCACTGCGGTAATCAAGGATAAAAGTTGATTGTAGCTTTTTTGTTGGATTTGTTAGCTTCCTTCATAATTTTATTAGGTTATATTTGAAATTTTGTATTTACGTATAGAAGAAGTAGTATAATGTATGTTTGATTTTTTTTAGTGGAATTGATCTATTTCTACTTTTTCCCATGTAAAATTTTTTGTTAGTTGACCATTCCTTTGACTCCAACTTTATCCACCGTATTTTCAAAAATAACAAATCATGTGGTGCTGGAAACGATGCTCTGGTAGAGCTATTAAAGATTATTGACCGGTCTAGTCTTCATGACAGAGTCATGTCTTGATTTATGCTAATTATTTACTTATTTTTTTCGAATGTTCGGAACAGCTGGTTACATATGTTATTTATCACCCTATGGATCATTATTTCTTTCTTTCCCCGTATTAAAATTTAATCATTTTGTTTGACAACTCGAAAATAAAATGTTGCATGCATTATTTGCTGCTTACTTGTATGATGTGCTGATTTTTTATTTTTGTTTCCCTAACAAATAGTGACTTCTTGCAAACTGATAATGCAAAATATGGCAAAGATACATAGGAATGATTATCAACAAAAAATGATTGAAAGCATAGGAAAAATGATAACGAATTGATAAAAGTATCAAACCTTAGTAAGCTTATAGCTAACATTTCTGGAATGGCATGTGAGCTTTTTCTTCCGGGAATTTCGACTTATCCAGTTCTTTTCAGCCTAGCATCGTTTTATTACTTTTTGCTTGCAAATCTGAACTCCCTTTTTCCTTACAATTTAGAGTTGAGAGTTATATAATTATTTACGCTCTACGAGTTTTAGAAATTATTACATTCAAATCATTGGAAATTATGTCAAAAGTACTTGCATTGGGTAGGGCTTAATATATATCCTAATAGGTATGCGACATTCCAATTTTTATAACCTGGATTGTTAGAAAAAAAAAACTAAAACAGTATCTCTATAGTCAACGCACATTGTTATTCCCGGAGCAATCATATCTTTGAAACCGGGATGTTTTAATTGTTGGGTGAAGTTTAATTTAGGCAGTGTCCGATAACAGCATAAATTTAAAGCTTTGGGAGGTTGTATTTTGATGGTCGGTACACCTCGATAGAAGTTTGTATGGTTTTTGAATTGTTTTAAGCCTACAAATTTATTCTTGTAATCTTTTCTGGAATAATGAGATCAGACTTTTTTATTCACTTTTAAAAATGCTTCAAGTAATAGTTATTGTCGTTTTTTAATTCCTAAATAGCATATTTGTCGGAAAAAAGTTGGTAGAGGGAAAGGATTCGAAATTAACTGCTTGACCTTTGGTATTTTGGCTAATGGTTAGTGTTACTGTGGTTGATGAAGAAAAGGTGCGAATTCTTGGGAAATAATTGTAGATAAAAATTTCAATTCTTTGATTCATCGACGGTTCTCTGCTAGAGGAAAGTATGCGGTGTTATAGTTGGTCCTGTTTTAGATGAAGAGCCAGAAGTAGGAAATGAATTAAATTTAATTTGTTTTATAAATAAAAGAATTCAAGTTCGAGGCCAGGAATCTGATTTGCCACAGATTCTAGGATTTCTCGAGACGGACCAATTTTTGATTTTATATTTTACTGAATTTATATGTCACTGGATTTTGTATTGGCGCTGGTTGCATGTTTAGTCCACTTGAAGGTTGTAGATTAATTGTAGGTTGGAGGGTTGAAAAGTGGGCGGCTTTGAAAGTGAAAATCTTGGTGTTTTATTCGGTGATGGATAGGTGGAATATTGATCATTCAAGACTAAAAATTGTGGAAGACTTCGAGAAAGTTCGCCACCACATTTAAATAATTCATTCTCCCCAAACTATTCTTCTAGTAATGTATACCATTTACAGTGAAAGAATTGCAAAGTTTTACCGTTTTGGAATCATTTTTATATGCAAATAACATCTGAAAGAACACCTTTTAAATTTCTATTTGTTTCCAGGTCTCAACTAATGGATTTTTCTAAACAGAAAAAAATTTCCAATGAATATTTCCAAAATATATTTCTAAAAATTTCCTGCGAATATCTTTAAAAATTTATCCGGCATTTTGTTGTTTTTTCAGTACCTCATAAATTAAAATCTGTAATCTAATTGCTACAGGAGAAAAAAAAAAAATGGTAGTTGGGAAAATGTTAAAACATTAATTACGAAAAAGAAAATTCTGACATGTTATTTTACTATAATATCAATATCAATGGAAAGGATAAAAAGGTTTGGAACTGAAATTCTCTAACACTTGGAAATCATAAAGAGCATTTTCGTAAACGTTGTTGGTACTGCTGACGATCGCACCACGCAATAAAATTATTGATACAAAGGGAATCATGAGAAATGTTATGACAACATTAGTCTAAAAAGTTGTCCTCATTGTTTCTTTTTCTTCTTTTTAAAAAATTAATTACTAAAATGCATTGCTGAAACACTGGAATGATTACTAATTACTAATCATTATTAATTATTTATTACTAAAATGGTTGGTACGAAAAGATTCATAACAAAATGCAGTATCGATAACCGTAAATATTATTCGAAACACAAAGGCGGATTTGAAATCAAAGTTGAATATCAATTATTTTCTCACTTATAAAAAACCTAGATATTTATTCAGTTTTGTATAAGCACTTGCTTAAATTGTGGAAATGTAACAATTTCAAAGAATTATGAAGTAGTAGAATAGTTGCCTAATAAAATGATTGATTGTTATCTCAATAAGACAACAAATCAAGGACATCCAAGGATAAATAGATCAAAAAAGTTCAGGATATTTCTAAGGATCGTCTGGTCGTCAGCAAACAAATGTCACTACAGCCATCTCGTAATACTGAAAAGCTAAATCGAAACGAGATCGAAAGACAAGAGGCCTACTTTCTTCATTGTAGCTTCTACTGGATGCTGAGAATTTCCAGATTCCACAAATCAGTTTTACAACTTTGTTATGGATTTTTGATTTCTAAATATTAAGGGAAATTTGAAATGAAATGGTCTTCTCGCTTAATTGAAAAGTAGGTTCCAACATTGAATGTCACATTGGAGAAGAAATTAAATGGTATTTTCAGGAGTGATCTCTGGAAGCTTTGCAATGTTATCGTTGCAAGGCCACCGATGTATGTCGCTATTGCTGCGTTATCCGAAAAATTGAAAAATGCTATAAGTGACATATTTGCATGTAATGAATTTTGAAAATGCATTAAATGTCAATCAGTGCCTGCTGAAAATCGAATTTCAATTACGCACTATTTATTGTTCAGATAACAAAAGGTGATAAACTAATGTCATCCCACTGTCTACGATTTTCTTTATCGTGGTAAAGATTGAAGGTTATTTCTACCTCTTTCGTTGATAGTACCTCAAACTTGAGTAGTTAAACTTGGTTAATAAAGCAATGAACTCAGCAATCACGATTTCGGTATGACAAATTAATGGCAATAACAACAGAAACAAAAAAGATCAAATGACACCCAATACCGCCTATCCAAACAACCTCGTTGAAACACATTTGTAAAATGATTTTGATGCTGAGGACCTTCCTCTTCCTCAGATGAGGAAGATCCTGGTACAGTTCTGAAATTATAAGAGCGTCTATTCAAGCGACCCTGTTGGGGCACATATAAGTAGAGAGGATCCTAGTACAGTTCTGAGATTACAAGAATTAGTAATCAACAAGAATTAGTGTCTTTGTTAGCGCATATGGAATGGAGCTCTTTGTCAGAGCACATAGACACAATAGACGCACAATTTTAGCTTACATTTTATATTGCACAGTAGTGATTCCTTCTCAACGATTTCAGCGACACTCCCGAAGCGAGCGATGTATCTGGACCTATCCTTGGTCGGAGACCTCCAAAGAGTGGTGATGTCTACTACTTTCACTAGCCGTTTTCCCCTTGCTATTTCTGCATCTGCTGATCGACACGTACCATTTTTGCTTCTTACTAGCCCGTCGACTCTTATCACTCTCCAGGTGTTTCTGGGACAATCTCTTTTCAATAACGCTACTCATTAATTTCAAGTTCTCGTCGGATTCGTTTGCAAAGCCCCTGATGTTTACGTTGAGTTTGTTTTCTTAATTCTAGGTGTTCTTTTTACCCTATTCTTCAAAGGTGATCAAGTCTCTTGCATGTAGTCATGTACTGATTCCTGTTTTTTTGTTTTGGAGCTATTCTTGCTGCGAAAAATTTGGTTTCTTCTTTCGTATTTTCCTAACAAATAAAACCCGACTTCCTTGCTTCTTTCATTGAAAGAAAGCTAGTTTCCCACGTTTAGTTAAGCTGTTTTGTTGGGATTGAATTATTAATGGATGGGTGAGGATCTGTTGATCCTTTTGATGTAACTGAATACCAGGATCGTATTTATTAACTAAGTAGAAATCAACGCGAATGAGACACAGTCATTACTTCAATCCCAAGGAATAAGTTGAAATGAGTTACTTATTGGAGGATAAAACAGAAACTGAGCAAAATATGGTTGGATCGATGATTTAAGTAAAGTAGTGATTATTTTACAGGGTTAGATGCGTATCTCTCTTGAACCAACAATCCGTTCTTACATCAATTCTTAGTCAATTTATATTAAGAACAGGTGGGTACGAATTACAATATGAGAATGACTCCGTATAAGGTCTTTACAAAGCCGGCAGCAATTTCGTAGCTGCAAAAAAAATTTGCATATAAGGCTGGATTTCTTTACATAAAGAGGAAATTGCATAGAAATTATTTCTTATGCAATTTTTTATGCATTTTTTTACTTTTTATTTTTTTGTTTTCTTTTTTTTTTATGCACTTTTTTAATGCATTTTTTTTATGAAAGATATGTAGCATCCTCACAGCTGCATCTAAGATTTGTGTGTAGTGTCGTGAATTGTTTTTGTTGTGGTCAGTCAATGGTCAGAAACAAGCAGGAACTTTATAGGGTTGGCTTGTAGTAAGGGTATTTGGCTTCGGTTATATTGTGTTATAGTTGCACCAGATATTGTTGCGGAGTGAAGGGTTTGAAAATTTTGCTGTGAATTATAGGTACACAAGAAATTTTACGAAGGCTTATCTTATTACGGTGGAAGCTCGTAAGGGCGTTGGTTATCCCACGAAAATGACACAGCAGAAAGGATTTTTATTAATATATACAAAAGTGATGAATGAGACCAATTGAACAAGCAGCAGAAAGGAATCAGAATATCGGTGTGGAGAGTTTTCACTAGAGAAGAGATATAACCGTCTTGTTGATCCAGGAGAAAAGGATTTCAACTCATATCTTACAATAAGGTATATATATGTGTTAAGTGGAAATGGTTTACATAAAACGTTTAAAAAGTGTTCATCTAGATACAAAGGAAACTGTAAAGATCCAATTACAGAATAAGCATTGTAGCAAGATCAGAGGGAAGATTAGCGTGTAAACTGGACATCCTTTGTCAAAAAAAGATGTGAATTTCCATTAGACAAAGATAAAGATAACAGAAAAAACGTATGGGAAATAATTTTAAAGAATGTAAATTGGTTAAATGATTCACACTATTGTTAACATTTATTTACAATATGGATGAGTTTATTTCATTATTTATTTGTTTGAAGTTTCGTTTTTACGACACTCTCGACCAGAGAAGGATGAAATTTGGTAGTACGTGGGGTTTGTAATAAAGTGGAGTTTGTTTGTTTGATAACTGTCGTGAAATAGTAAAGACTGCCAGATATTTTATTTGCCCAGCTCAGTGGTTGGGTAATCAAACTCCAATCAGATCTATCCAAAGCGCTTAGTGGGAAAGCGTTTATCCGGAGGTCGATTTG
>NW_018108325.1:156707-159891 GCF_000183805.2 Loa loa | reverse complement strand
CAGGAGACAGCATAGCATAAATAGTGAGTGATAACAACTGATTGCAGATTTTGAATATTACCATTAATAAAATTTAATTTGATAAATTGAATAACCTATCACAAATTTTCCTTTAAAATCAAATAAAAATCGTTCCGGAAAGAAATATATCGAGTAAGATATGAAACTTGTTCGTTAGTTTTGCTAAAATTTAAAAGTTCAGGCTTAATTTACTAAAAGACAAAAGAGTTGAAGTGAAAAGTGACAGCTTTAGAGTTGACATTTTGAATTATCAGTTAATTCAGAAAAGTATAAAAATGACTTTGAAAAAAATCAAGATCAAAAATAATCCTACCTTAAAAATATTTTCGAATCCATATTGATCATTTTTAAATGATACTGGTTTGGTTCCATGGTTTTAATGGTTTGAATGGTTTCAAAGGTTTTCAGTCTATCAAAAATAACCAAAAGACAACAAAAAAACCCGTTCAATGCACCTATTGAACCATTCATTTATCATATGACAATTTCAATTTCCTTTGATTGTTTTTTTTTTGCTAAAATAAAACAACCAAAGCAGAACATTCAGATTATCATATAATTACTTGTCATTAAATCTTAAATTCACTAATTAGTCATCTTTTAGATCGAATTGTAAAGACCGATACGACGCAAACCTCAGCCCGAATGTTTTTTTGGTTTTCCTCTCATTTCAAGGTGTTATTATCTTTGACCTTCGTTAACCTTCGTCAAAGTACACATCAGAGAATTTTCTGTGATGAATAAATTAAAATGCATGTCCAGTGGAAATTTTGAACTTTTGTCGCTTCTTTTTAGGAAGAAATATTCGTTGACAAAATAATGTCACGGTAAAAAGCAAATGTTTTAGAAGAGAATATTGAAGATTAAAGCAATTTGTGTCATTCGAAGGAAAACAAATGTCGCATATTTTATGCTATTCACTGAATGAAATAAAACTGAGTGTCACATTATTGAAATCGATGACAGAGACATATGATCTATAATGTGGAAAATAAAGGAGAGACAAAGTTTATATAGCAAAATATGCAACGTATCAGCATTAATTAGCAAGAGATAACAAAATTAGTATCCATATGATTTCATTTATTTGATATGTGAGGAAGAGTATCAAAAGAATTGCAATTTGAAATTGAGTTGAAATCATTGTTGCGAGAATTTTGAAAAATAAAATATTTGAATGGCACAACAAAAAAAAATAAAATAAAATAAAATTTCAGTTCAAGTTTACAACAACAATACAACAGAATAAAACTAAAAATGAGGCCATATCAAAAATCATACAACATTAAATCATTCATGTATCTGAATCGATACATCATCTCTGATTTCATATAATTTTCATTTTCAAACTTTTATGATGCAAAGTTGATTCATCATAGTACCATCTGGCAGTGATACCATCGTTCTAAACTGATATGGAAAATTAAAAAAAAAAAACAGTTTCATTATAATATTTCATTCACATTAAAATGATTAATTTGATTACCAAAATACTTGTAGCTCATTCATACGACTCAATAAATTGTTTATCCCGATAATGAATTAATTAAAATTTACCACTTATATCTCAAATGATCCAAATTCATAAACTTACCGCTACGGTAACAATTTCAGCATCATATGGATGCCAAGAGCAATCATGTACTACATTTCGATGTCCATTCAAAATGTCATCTTTATTTGTCAAAATATCAAATACTACAATTCAAATTATCAATTAGCAATTTTCATATTTAATAGAAAATCATTTAACTTTCATAATTATTGAATATCGAAGAATTTTTATTCCACTAAAAAGCACCTCTCAACTGAACAGAATATTTCAGCAATCATTTTCTTCTAGAAATTACGAAATTCACTGACTCAGTTCAGAACCAAATATAGCTAAGCTTATAATTTAGGCCTAATATGACTAGACACACAGATTAGGCCCAACATTGTTGGGCATGCTTAATATAAATGGACGCACAGGTTAGGCATATAATTTGAGCCTAGTATGACTAAGTATTAGCTAAAGCCAAAAATACTAATCACTTTTGCCATATCTATTGAATTCAAAGAATCCATTTATCTTGGCTAACTTCATCTTTTGATGATACAAGGCTTTGTTACATTTTAATGCGACATATATTATTGACATCGCTCATGCTAAAAACCTAACTGTGTACTGTTCCTCGAGATCTACCGGTATAAACATAGCGATTTCCCGTTCTTTCTGGTGAAAAATATGACTGTACTAAATGATGAAAATTTGTTTGTCCTTCAAACGTCAATATTGATGTATCGACTAAAGAAAAAGTGAGAAAATTCTTTTTTTTTAATCAAGCAATAATAAGATATTGTTAGAGTAAAACAAGTTAAACAAATACCGTATATCAGTATCATGAAAAATAAAAGTCTACGTTAACTGTGCCACGTTTATAATTCACTTATTAAATTAAATTGTCATCAAATATTCTTGTTGCAAATTATCAACATAATCAATGATAATTTTAAAGTATATTTGTAAAAATATTTATGGAAATGTCTTCAAGCTAAATACTAAAATAAGCTATTGTTCTTTGCTGTATAAGATAAAGAAAATAAAATTTCAATTTAATTAATAACCTTTCGCGCCAACTTGTCCTGGCTGATCTGTTATCTCCCTGTTATCCTGAAGTAGAATCCCTTTATAAAATAGGAAAAGCATAATAGATTTTTCATTAATATAATATAATCCGAAATTCTTTTAAGCATAATAATGATAACAGTGATTTTATCAGCATATAATAATGATTTACAAAGTACTAACTATCCTGGGACTATCAACCAATCCGGGAATTATTATCAACTAATCTGCTAACTACTCTGGGATTATCAACCAATCCGGGAATTATTATCAACTAATCTGCTAACTACTCTGGGATTATCAACCAATCCGGGAATTATTATCAACTAATCTGCTAACTATTCTGGGATTATCAACATTCTAACTTCAACCGACCATTATCATTTTCTGAGATTCAAGTGAATGATAAAAAAAGTTTTGATTGATTAACATACATGGGAAAAACGACGAAAATCCCAAATTTTAACAGTTTCATCGCCACCAGTTGATGCAAGATATCTATCCAAACAATCACCATCAAGTGAAGTAACTGGAGAAATATGTCCAGTAAAACGA
>NW_018108325.1:146930-156492 GCF_000183805.2 Loa loa | reverse complement strand
CAACCAATCCGGGAATTATTAATCAACTAATCTAGCTAACTACTCTGGGATTATCAACCAATCCGGGAATTATTATCAACTAATCTGCTAACTATTCTGGGATTATCAACATTCTAACTTCAACCGACCATTATCATTTTCTGAGATTCAAGTGAATGATAAAAAAAAGTTTTGATTGATTAACATACATGGGAAAAACGACGAAAATCCCAAATTTTAACAGTTTCATCGCCACCAGTTGATGCAAGATATCTATCCAAACAATCACCATCAAGTGAAGTAACTGGAGAAATATGTCCAGTAAAACGACCAACAGGAGTACTTATACCAGTGATACTTCGTGTACTGGCTACACGTCTATCCCATACCTAAATTTTTTACAAAGAAATAGATGAAAAAATATGATAAGAAAAAAATACCTTACAATATCCCTCCGGACCTGCAGTACAGTATACATCTGGATTAGTTTTACAACAATAAATAGCCATTGGATCATTTGGATGTGCTCGAAACTGCAATTTATCGTCGATGAAAAGTCTAACTCGAAATTTCAAAATTTTAAAAATTCTTTAAAATTATTATATTATTTGCTAAATGGTTCAGCAAATGTCAACTTTTATTGTCGCAAGAATTTTTCTCTTTTATAAAATTTCAAATTTTAACAGCTATATCATTTTAATTCTTTGACTCCATACAATAATTATCCAAAAAGCGATAGATTGCTGTTTGTTGTTTGGTATAAAAATGAAATAAACAAGTACAAAATTGATAAAATTACCGCATGGATAAGATCATGTGTCTCATTATCCAGCATGGTGACATAACCATACAAACCAGCAACTAAGAAGTAGCTATCATTCATGCTATAACGTAAGCTCGGAAATAATGGCCTAAAGTTTGTATATTACTGATAATATAAATCAAAAAAAGGATAATTTTGATAATTAAAATATAACCATTTTATAAGTAATCATCATTAAGGCATAGTTAACATATATTTCTACTCTATTACCTGCTTATTTACTTATGCATGTAATTCATCGTTTCCGGAATTAATCCGTATGAAGAAAAAATTAATCCGTCCGTACGGATGAATAATACTCTTCCACTTTGATGTTAAACATAAGTATATGAATTACGTGTAAATGTTATAAAATCTTGTCATCAACAAACAGGACGTTTCAAACCAGCCAAATATTAGATCAAAGTGGGAACCAAATGTCATCATCGAATTATTCGGCAGAAGTTTTGATGTATTATTATTTTTAGTTAACTAATCAGTGACAATTATCTTTTAGGCTTACCAATAACAAAGCATTATCTAGCGTCAAATATATTAATTAGTTACTAATTAACCTCCCATACTACAACTACTTTAATAACCACGATAGAATAATGTAACGATTATCGAAATTAAATACATTTAATGGAAATGAAAAAAATTTGAAAACAGACGGTAAAAATAATTAACCTATTTCGAAATCTAGGTGCAGGTATTATTCCACATTTCTTACTCCAAAGTAATTCTACTTCAAAACCATCAATAGAATAACAATAAACTGCAATTGATGATATAAAAAAAAGATGAGAAAAAAAAACTTGATAATACAGTAATACTTACATACTTACTTTCCATCTTATCTTATCAACTGTTAAGTATTTTTATGAAATGGATAGCAAATCTAATAAAATTATATTTTTAACTTTGTTAAATTAATGTTAAAACTATCATTTTGCAATTTCCCACTTCAGTATTTAATATTATACAAAGGAAAAAAAATTTTTTTTTCTTTTTCTTTTTTTCTTCTTTTTTCTTATCACAGGAGAAAATGAAAATTTTACCACGATCATCGCCTGCTGCGCAAGCTATTTGATTAAAGTTAGGACGAACAGTAATTTCATGAAACCATTTTATGCCATGTGGTATACGACATTCCCGATAAAACTTGTATTCTTTCGAATATCGGATGTAAAAACGCATTTTTCCATCTAAAATTCTTTTTTTTTCTTTTCAATTAAAAGTTTTTTCTACAGAATTTTTGAAATCAAAGAAAAAAAAAGCGTCAAAGTACTGAGCGCAAAATGTAAATGTCTCGTATATGCTGAAAATCTTTTTAATCTATGATAAACATTTGCTCAATTTTAAAATAGCCTATTTACAAATCTATTCATTTCTCTTCTAAATTATCATGTCAATGAAAAATGATATACCTAAATTACTGTACAAATGAAAAATATGAAAGAAAAAAATGAATGATGAAAATGATAACGTGATATGATCCGGCTTCATGAATTTTCTTTTCCTTTTTTTTTCTTTAAAATAGCAATTCATTTAGTATGCATTAATTACCTTGAGCTGCAGTAACTAATTTCTCGTCCGGTAAATGCTCACAGCACAACATTTGAACCGGTAATTTTTGAATTACAACTGGCCGATTTGGACGAAATCTATGAGCGGTTAATTAGTATAAAAGTATAAAATCGGTTCACTATAATAAGGGGATGATAAATTTAAGTGAAATGATAAAGTTTAAACTTAGTGCTAATGATTGATTTATTTAGTAAGAGCTAATGGATGTTATCAATAATATTTATCAAAATCTAATAAGTTCTTTTTTTTCACCAACCTATTAGTAAGGTTAATTTTTTCACTAATTGTAAATGATCCGGTTGCTTTTGGCACAGATGATTTCTGATTACTTATGAATCTTTCACGTTTCCCAATCTCACGTCGTTTCAATAATTTTAAAATTGATATATCTGTTAAGAAAGAGGTAGGCACAGCTGTTGTCCATATTTCAAAGTCTTTTAATTGCTGAAAAAAAAAGTAGCAGTTTGTTAAAGAAAAAAAATAGCAGTTTATTTTGAAGAAATTCCTAAATCGTCAAAGCTATTTCATGGAAATTTTTCGTTTCTTAAATTCGAATTCGAATTTGATGGTAAGAAATGATAACAAAAATGCTACTTAACTAACCCTATCTTGACTAGTTGAAGCCATCGTTCATTTTTAAGTGATAATATATTTGTTATCTTACACTCTTGCACTGTCCTAATTTGAAATTGTAATGGAATAAATTACCATTGAAATATACTAAATGATCAGGTGTGCAAGTACCATTGTTAAAGTTAATATCTAACGAAAGAAATAGAAAACCTTCATGTCGAAAATATCAAAAATGATAAATTTTCCATTGGTATCATCAAATTCATTAACTGATATCAAATTATCGTATTACCTATCTTCTATAAGAGTAATAACTATGGGATGATCACTGAATTATCACAATTTTAAAACTTGATTACTTAAAAATTTGCTCATGTAAAATTTTCAACTATTTGAAAATTTAACTTAAAATGCAAATGATTAATTATCAAATAGATGTGCTCAATTTATCAGTTTTTTTTCCCTATGCATGAATTACTACTAAAATGAAGCAAAGTAATGAATGCGAAAGCAATCAAAATACATTATCAAAGTAATTAATTAATAATTCATACCAAATATGCATAAATTTCTCTGTCAAAAAAAAGAATCTTTCAGAATTTGTCCTTCTATTAAAATAACTTTAACACTTAATTTATATAAACAATCTTATTAACGGGGAAATGATTATTATCAATGGCACCCTTAGAATTACCACAAAAGTTATTGATAAGATGTGGAAAAAGTTAGCAATTACCGTATTGATGAATGGGAAGAAAGTTTGGCTTAGATAGAAAGGAAATTAATTGAGTTAGATGAAGAGAAGAGAAAAATTGTGGAAATGTTAATTAAAGTTTAATTACATTTAACATGAATTTTTCCTTTTTTAGAGTGCAAAATAAACACAACATAGCAAAATATCGATTTTGTCCTTTAATATTCAATAATTAAATTCAAACTAATAATTTGCTTAAAAATTCATCTTAAACGAAATTGCATGAAGCTAAATTTAAATTTGGAAAATTTTGAAATCTGACCCATTAAAAGATTCCTAATACAGAGAAGTTAATAAATTACCAATAAAGATATGATCAAAAAGTTCATATTATAAGTGACAGTCAGGTGATGCATCAAATTATTTCGGTTAGTCCAATATCAATATTTACAATGGTTAATTTGAAGTGATGCGATCATCTCTCTGAGATAAATGTAGCTAGCAGACGTCGAAGAGTGACGTTTGTGAGTTATTAGCTAAACAGACGTAAGACGTGACCTTAGATGGAATGTGATGAAAAAACGTCTATGTTGGTTGACGTTACAAAAGTCTTTTCAAGAAAATCTAATTTGATGGAAGGAAGAATTAGCTATGGCAAAAGATGGATGACAATACGTAGGCACGTGAGACTATTTTGTCCGTCTTCCAATCTTCCAACTAATCGATATTAAAATGATAGCTTTATCACGACGGACTTAATATCGTCCATTACTCCCATAAATGAAAGGAAATGTTGGAAGTGGACTATCTTATACTTATCAGTAGAATATCCCCAACAAGATCTAAGCACGGCGATTCTTGATCCCTCCCGCTTTCTACTGACCATTCATGGAAACTAATAGATGATTCTCGAATGGAAAAATAGCGGGAAAGTCATTAGCACCAAAGGATTGGGTAAACAGTGTCTTCCGCTAAATATAAAGGTACAATCACACGGAATATAAGGCTAATCATCCAGAATCCGTATATTGTGATAAGTTAATTAATGATAGTTTGAACGTCTCCCCATTCAGTCGGTCATTATTGTTGTTGAGAGAAAAGAGGACTGGAAGAAATGGCCAGAAAAGCAATTCGGTTTTCTGAAGGTAGTAATGATTGTAATTCGACTAAGATATTTCATGTCGATAAAAATCCTATGATCTGCAATTGAGATTGTGGATAAATTTGACAGAGTTGGCCTCACTGAGAGTAATCTGTAATTGTTGGCCTGATTGAGAGTAATCTGTAACTGTTAGCCTGATTGGTAGGAATCTGTAAACTATTGGCCTGATCGATAAAAACCTGTAACTTCCCTTTTCTTTTATCTGAGAACACAAGCACTCTTATGACTGAAAATTACTTTAAGTTAAGGCTAAAAACGATTGGTAATTTCGATTGGAAAATTTCTGATGTATTAATAAAGAGAATTTATATTAATTAACTGCGGCAAAATTTTGCAGATATAAAATAGGACTGAATAAATTTGATCTCAGATAGATCTGACCTTAAATATAGATAATGATAACCACAAAATTCAATTGGATTACTTGAAGAGATAGATCGAGGAAAGCTGGCCAAACTTAAAAGCCAAGCAATCCCAACATCGAAAATATGACAAAGATGGATAATGGATCAGTAGTGTTTTTCTGTGTTCAAATGTCAAAGATAGCCTGCTATGGATATGAACCATTCTGCTGACTGATGCTTGGCAACATCTATAATGTGTCAACAAAGCCTACTGCTTCAAATATTCCAGAAAGTGAATCCAAGGGTTTATGTTGTAAAAATGAGTATTAGTGTTTATTGTAATATTGCAAAAATGTCCAGGCTATTTTTGTCGATTACATCTTCATCCTCATCTCTTTGATAGTTAGCCTAAATTTGTTGATAAGATCCAGATCGTTTTTCTTGACCGAACCACTGAGATACTGTGGTAAGATGAAATTGGGATAAATCTTTAAGAAGTTTTTGATGATCTGAAGAGGAAAATTTGAATGATTTCACTTGTCAAAATATTATCGAAAATTAAGAAATTAATAAAATTGTTAACAGTTAACAAGAATACTTCGATAATGGCAAATAAACAAAAATGATCGATAATGAAATATTCTCGAGAATTTACTAAAGAGAAAAAAGAAAGATCCGGTAATGAAAGTGATACAAATGTGTTGATTTCCGGTAGATTGTGATGAAAATTTGACTCACCAAAAAGTTTCTGTTAAATCGGATTGGATCTTCTGACATTTAATGTTGAACATGATATTATTAAATTTAAAATATAAGCTAATAATACATGACGGTTATTCTTTTTATTTTTATTTCATTCCATTCCTTTCATTGCTTTCCTTTTCTAGTAGGTGATAAATTATGCAAAAGAATGATCCTGACCTATATCAAAAAGTGGAGCGGAATCATTTCATCATATATTTCGGTTTTTATTGTTGGATATCAAATGAAAGATTCCGGAAATAAATTATTCAATGATTTATCAAAAAGATTACGAAAATAAAACAATGACTACGGATTACGGTAATAAAAAAAAGAATAGTATTAAGCCATATGTCATTTACTAATCCGGTAAACTGAAATGATCTACTGTTGTTCATGAAATTCACAAAAATCAGTAAAATCAAAATTTAAGTAACGAAGTTATTGTAAAATATAATAAGAATAAGCATCCGATTTAGCACATGAAATACGGTTTTAAATAATTCCATACAAACAAATGCATTCTAAATATGGTTTTAAATAATTCCATATACGACAAATTTATCATCAAAAATTTCTCCGTTCATTCGTAATTATCTTGTTCTTCTGTGATTACTTTAATTACCGAATGGAAAAAATCAAAAATTAATTAATTACCTTACATAATCCATCAGCTCTCGCAGTTTAAGTAAATGAAATGAATGATACTTGATAAACAAAATAATTAACCTTCATTTTCACACTCGCATTTCTAACCACGCATTTCAATAAATCTAATTTTCCATATTATTACTGCATCCGGAATTCGTTTCGGATCAGGTTATATTCATCAAATGGGTGTAAAAATTTTTTAAAATATTCCAACAAAATTTCACTACTATGCAATACTACTCTACTAATACGATTATTAATGAATTAATTCATCGATGCTAATGATACTTATACAACTATCGCTTTGTCTAATTACCAAATATGCATCATCCAATGTGTAATGCGCGGAAAAATACGCTTATCTATCTCTTTCTTTTCATGAACAATCACTTTTTTCACGTAAAAACGTTGAATTTCTTTTAAAATATATAAAAAATAAAGAAAAATGAATAAATGATTGAAATTTATAGAAATAGAAAATGAAATTATTCTCTTAGAAGTGAAGATCAACATTTGTCAACAAATTTGCCGAGAAGGTCAATAAACAAAGATGGAACATCATACCATCTATTATGCAACACTTGTTGCATATTAATTTGCATAAAATGTATGTTTCTTCGCTAATGTGATTAGTCAGACAATAATGAACTATAAGATTGAGTAGCCATTTGAAATGACCTTACACTGATAAAAATTTCAGTTCTTTCCTTCAATACTTTATCACTTAAATTTCATTTAGTTTTATTTTTTCATTCATTTTTTCCTGTCTATTCCTTCCTATATTTTTCACTCTCTAACTCGTTCTTTTCCTACTTTTTGTAATGAAATACTGATAAAATGAATCTGTTAAGAATGATAAGAATAAAAAAAGTGATGCCGCATTCATTCGTTGTTGTATAAGCAAGTTGACTTTCTCTTGAACTACAAATAAAATAGGTGACATATTCTTCCATATCAGAAATACGAAATTTATTCACGAAACGATAATCTTCTGATTGTCGAAGAAAAAATGATAAGTTCTTATCTGGAATAATATCAAAAGCTAACGGATGAAATTGGCCAAAATTCATTGATGAAACAAGCGACATATCCAAAAAGCTGATTGTAAAAAGGTCACATCATTTCATTTCTTTTATAAATTTCGGATTCCTCCGGGTCAGAATCCGGGATATTTCAAGAATTAGTTACGTTTTTCATTACCAATATTTCTTATCTCATTGATGCTTAACTATTTCCTGAATCGTACTTCATTAAAGTAGGATAAAAAAATATGATAGAATAAAATATTATCTTGATCTAGAGAAACAAATCTTTTGTCTGGCAAATGTAGATAACGAGGTATAATCGAAGAAATCTCTGCTACTATACTTTTTCGATTTGGTAGAAAAATAACAAAATTCAGAAAAAGAAATGAAGAAAAAAAGTTTGGTTAATGGATGTGGAAGAAATAACTTACAAGACATAAAGTGACGTGACACGACGAAACGCGACATGACGTAGCCATTGCTCAGATGGCTTTTCTACTTAATCAGAAATTATAATAAGCATCACCAATCTGCTGCTTTCTCAGCTGATGAAAAAGAAATGTATTTATTTGGTGTGAATGGTACATGGTAACTTGGTATTCTCCTATGTATACCTTATTTGATGATTTTTAATCACTCTTGTGATCGATATCTTCGGTAAAGAAGCACCCGACTTGGTGTTATCCTGTTTCTTAAATCGATTTCTCGCTGAAATATTTTTGAGAAATTTTAATTTAAAAGAAAAAAAATTTTTTGAAATGTCACGAACGAAACATAAAACTGACTTTTCTGTCACTTACATTTCTGTCATCTGTCGTCACAAATCAATTCCTTTTAAAAGTAATAAGCAAATATGTTTGTAATCTGCCGATGTTCCAGATGGAACAAATGCAAGTTGACAAAGAACAATTATTGACTTGAAAAACAATCAATGACCTTTTGATTTCATCCGAAATTCTTCAACAACGTCAATTTCACGGATTACTAACCGGTGGAATGATATTATGAAATTTCCACTGGTCGATCTTTTTTGGATAAAGAGGTGAATTTTAATAATCAGATGTTGAAATACCTCAATGTTCGGTCATTTCAAAGAGGTAATGCATCGAATACACGAGCATAACATCTCATCTCTGAGAAGACGTTCACAATGTTAATTCAAAAAAAAAATCCTTTGTTACTAAAACCAGATATTTTATCAATAATATTGATTAGTTTGATTTGATCTCCATCGTTTGATATTTGAATTTTTCTTCCTCGATAATATCAAAAACTCTGTATTACACATTACTTTGCTTTTGTAGAAATGCATCAATTATTTGCAACTAAGTGATGACGTGAAAACCGGATGAACTTTTCTCACGTTTTTTTACGTAGGAACAATTGCATTTAAATGATAACGTGTAAAGTAGAAAATTTTTGTATTCTTGAAAGTATCTTGCGTACGTGACACAGACGTTTTTTGTATTTACAAATTTTTCCTTATTTCCAGTTCAAACTTGGGTAATTAACCATTAGATAAATATAACAATATTAGTGCAATATAATCATTAAGATTTACAAAAAGACAAATTAATGCATAGAAAGAATTCCAAAAACATTGCCAGACGATAAATTTCGAAGATACCAATCTAAAGAATAGAAGACAGAGGAGAATGTCCTGTTCTACTATCAGCATTACATCCTTCAAGGATTACAAGGATTAGCCCCTTTGTTAACTCATATTGATAAAGCATTCTTTGTTAGCATACATTAATGAAGGGATCTTTAGATAGATTGCTAAACAAAGAGTACGTACGTATACAATTATTCTATGCAATGATATTATCCTATTCATACGATCGATATTTAACCTCAATCATGATCCAATATGGTACAGTACATCATTACATATTCATTTATGATTTATGACACGGAAATTCGCCTTTATTCGTAACAACGTGACGAAATCGTAGGGATAACTACTTATAGTAATTTCGAAGTTTTCGTTAACAAAGGGAT
>NW_018108325.1:113553-146226 GCF_000183805.2 Loa loa | reverse complement strand
TTAACAAACTTATCATTTCCAATATTTGTTCATTTTTTATTCCATTGCTACTACTCGTTTTTCCTTCGTTTTATTTATGTTATAATCTAATTTAAACACATTTAAAAGTTCGAAACCGAAATATTTAAATCTAATAAGAAAAAGACCTAAAATAATTATATTTCTTTGCTAGTATTCGCTTTTTCTTTATATTCATATTACGATCGAAGTTAAGATATTGTTCATAAAATTAATGGAGGAAAAAAGCTGAAGTAAAGAATTTGAAAGACAAGCTTATTTCAAAATTGCAATATTTAAACTTAGTGGAGGAAAAAAGGTTGATTCAATTACATTCCCCTGTTATTACTAGTTTTCTTTTCTTTGTATTCATATTATAATCCAGTTAAATTTGAAATATTTAAATTTAATAAGGGAAGAAAGCTGAAGTAAACAATTTAAATACAAAGTTATCTTTTTCTTTTCAAATTTTAAAGAAGCTTAGATTCTTTGCTTTTTGTTGTAATGTTCAAAAATTGATGAACTTTGCTCAATTGTTAGCTGGAAGGAAGTGAAATAGGCAAAACTATTCATATCATTTCATCATCATCAGTCTTTCCTCTGCCTCACTGATAGCTCAGTTCTCGAATTTACAAAACAATATATCCCTTTGGTTAGTTCAAGTTTTTCAACAATGCTATTTATTCGGTTCAAAAACAATTTATGCTTCTTTTTATTTTCTTTTCAATCTATTAATCGGCGTTATCATTTTTTAATGATAGGTGATAACTTTGAAATAAATTTATCGATTGATTTAATCAGTCAGTTGAAATAAACAAAATGTAAATATGTTGATAAGTTTCGGCTTATCAGTGTTGATTGAAAATTTCAATTTCAAGGAGATAAAGATCAATTTGATAACATAGAATATGGATGGACGTAATATACGGAATTTAGTAAAGCAAAATCCACACGATACATTGAATCAGCAGCCCTCGTCACGATCTTATTTTGATTATGACGTAATTATTTGTACAATCAATTACTACTTATTTACCTAATTAACTGGATAATTACCTAATTATTGGAAAATTCATTTTCTATTTTGTTTATATAGCAAAAACCTTCGTATATATCGTAAGTTATATTAGAAAGAAAGTTACATGTAACGATTGACAGGGAAAAGTACGAATTGTTGATCGATAAATTAGATCATAATATGATTTGTAACAAACTTAAGTAATTAAGTTAAAGTAACTAAGTTAAATGATAACATACATACTTACCCAAATTAAACCATAGCATATTTACATATTTACCTAGCCATTATGGATAGAAGTAAGTTTGACTTTCAGGAAATTTCTTGTATTAACTTGATTCTTACAACTGAGAGCACAAATTAAAACGATATCTTCATTAGTGCATATTTTCTGTCGCCTAATAAATGGATATGTATTCAAAATAAAATGACAGTGGAATCTCAATATATGCAAAATCGATCGTTTTTTCAAAATTTGAATTAAGCCAATAAGCTGAATTAAATTGAAGAAAAAAAATTAATATCTGAACTAAATTGAAAAAAGAAAGTTAGCATTGATTTTATTTTAATCAACAATTGGTGGATGTTGAAACGCTTGCTGATGCAGCTGAATTACCGTCTGAAAAACTTTCCGAAATACTCGATGAAATGATTCGTCAGCAATCGGAAAAAAAAATACCATGTGAGTTTATTTGGAATAATTGTGATGGTAAAATTAGCTAATATCATCTCAATTAATTAATTATTTCGTTTACGCTTTTTGGATTATAGCATATTGGACATTAAATTGAATTATTTTCATTCAAATTTTGAAAAAAAAAAGTTCCAGAATATTTTCATTCAAACCATTTAGCATAATTCATGACCTGAAAAGATAACACTAATTTATTTCGTCGTACTAACTGAAAGTAAATTAAAGAAACAGAAAACTTCTCTTATGGCCAATTTTAAAATTGACCTTCATGATCTTAGCTTTCAGTCTTTAACTGATTTATTTGAATGTTTTCATGTCAGTATTGAAAATTCATATTCAGTGTCTATTTAAAGGTCTGGAATTCGTAAAATTAGTAGCAAATTGATGAATAAACTGAAAATTGGACATTCTGGAAGTAGCCAAATGTCTCTTATGGCGGATCAAAAACCAAAAGTTTCCGAATTATCGTCACCAATTTTGCAAACATCACTACCACACCATCATTCAACCAGTAAATCAGCAGAACAGCAGCCGGTTTTCACTCTTGATGAACAATCATCCATTTTACCGTCACCACCATTACCAACAACTGGACCGACATCCAACTATCGATCATTGTTTCGAGAGAATGAAACGGATACTAAATGGTACTTGTTAGTTTTCAAAAATTTGAATTTAAATTAGGAATTCTCTTCCCCATTGATTGCAGAAATTTCAGTGAAATTTTCAGTATCTGTTTCATTTTACATTTAAAGATTAAATTTAGGATTTTATTAAAAGAGTAGATTCAGAATTCGAAATGAATTTAGGGTAAACTAGAATCTGAATTTGAATAAATTTGAGTTTAAATTTAGAATAAATTAAAATTTTATATTTCTCCAGTGCTTATCTGTTTCGTGGTGATTCACTCTACAACAAAAAGCCATCAGATTCTGGATCTCTTGATAATAATGTTGAACGTATTTACGTGTATGATCCGTTTTGTCCAATCCATGGCTCTAGACGTCGAATGATTAACAAAAAGACAAGAATTCGCGATTTCGATTATCATTTAACGAGTATTGAATCGGTTGATGATACTGAACCATCAGGAGTTATTTTACTCAGGAAAGGAATTTATCTTTCCAATTTCAAATTTAAAGTTATAAGATGAGCGTATGCAAAACTTGAATAAATTTAAAACAAGTTATAAATCCATTTTTAGTCAGGCGTTTGCCGCAAAATTAATCCGGAAAAGACGCCGTGCTCTCCTATCTGGTTCTGAGAAATACCGATGTGATAAGGCGAAACGGAAGATTCGAGTGAATTTATGGATCGTTAGCTTGACATTTTTATTCCTCTTTACAGCTTTTCATGGATTGCAGAATTTGCAATCCTCGATCAATGGTCGTCTTGGAACAGATTGTCTCTCGTAAATTTTTTTTTCCCACAATGTTATGCTTAGATCATGATTTTAGATATATTGATCGATTCATTAAGTCCAAAAATATCACATTCGTCTTAAAAATATTTTAATCTGAAAATCAAATGCTCTTATTTAAAACTTATGTAACGCTCCATAAGAAATTCAGAATCTTCTATATCAGCTTATCACTATCATACTTATTTGTTCCATCATTCATCTTAAATCGCCTTGGATGTAAACGTACATTAATCGCATCATCAGGAATATTCATGATTTACATGTTATCAAATTTTTTGCCAAAGTAAGTTATCAAGAAATCATCCTATTATCACTATATCCCGAAAATTATCACTAAAATAAAATTATATATCACGAAATTATTAATATACCACAAAAAATGTCATTATATCACAAAATTATCACTGTGTTGCAAAGTTATCATATCATCGCAAAATTATCACTGTATCACAAAATTGTTGCTATATTACAAATTTATCATTACATCGCAAAATTATCATGTCAAGGAATTATCACTGTCAAGGATAATTAACATATGTAAAAACTAATTATAGTCAGCATATTATTCACTTCACCTTTATCAAAGTAGTTATATTTTCTTTCAACTATTTCTGTTATCTATGAATATTCAATTCAATATTTTATATTATATTCTATTCCGGTATTATATCCTGTTCCAATATTATATTCCATTCCAGTATTTACATACATATATCATCTTTTATAGATATTACTCGCTTATTCCAGCTTCTATTCTTGCTGGATGTGCTGGAAGCTGTCTTTGGGCAGCAAAATGTGTATACATTTTAGAATGCGGAACAAAATATGCGCAATTAAATATTGAAGCACAAAATATTGTCATCATCAGGTATTTATATTGTAAACAAATCCATTTCCATGAAATATTAATCATTTTTTTAAATAAGAAAATGAATGATAAATAAATATTACACCTATTTCAGGTTTTTTGGTTACTTTTTTATGGTACTTCATTTGGGTCAAGTAATTGGTAATCTTATTTCATCCTTCATTTTAACAGCTGCAACTAGTCATCGTCAATTAGAAGATCAGGTGCAGAAATGGTACTACTTTTAATTTTAATTATTTTAATTGCTCTTTATTTCAAAATGCTTTAACATTTCTCCATTTTGCAGTAACGATTACTAATATGCAAACTTAATTTTTTCAAATGTTAAAACTTCAAATGTTCATTTTATTTAAATTATTTTATTCCCAAAAAAAAAAGAAAAACTTGAAATAATTGAAAATTGATGCTTAATGTGTGCAAGATTTTAGTTGTGGTCATTTATTTCATGATAATTTGTCGTACTTAAGTGATCAAGCAATCGAAAATTTGCGACGACCTGCACAAAATGTTTATTTGTCACTTTGTGGTATTTACTTCTGTTGTACCATTGTGGCACTTATGATCGTGCTCCTTTTTCTAAATTCGCTAAGAAAAGATGAAATTACCAGGTTTAAATGGCATTATTTATTTCTTATTTTTAAGAGTAAGAGGGAAGGATGATTCGATGTGTTACGGAAATTATATCCGGAAATGTTATGTAAAATATCATTTGTCTGGAAATATTAAGTAAAGCAAAATGGAAAGTATTGGTGTATCTAGTAATGTTAAATAAATTAGTTGAAATACTAACAGATTAATCAGTTGGCAATAGAATAGATGGCGTCGAGATACAGCATCAAGGATAGTATCATAGAATTCTCATGATGTTATTTCGGATAAATGATCACATAAGGTATCAATACACCAATGAAATCCTGATAGTCTTTTTCAATAATTTCCGATAGGGAAAAAAATTTTTTCCTGAAATATCGGAAATGCTCAAAAATTGAAAGAAAAAGAAAAAAAACTAATGAAGTTGTCAATGGTATGAAGATGATTGGAGGAAGAAAATGATAAGTTCGACAGGCAATAGAAATTATGTTAATCTTTCTGATATCACTTATCACTTCCTATAGGGCAAAATATTTATGCAAAATTTTGATTGAAATCTCCTGTCTTATAATTTTCTAACATTCTTCTCTTAGTCTAAACTAGGATCAATTAGTATAAATTGTGGTAGGTAACCAGGACTAAATTGAATCAATAACATAAATTGCGATCGATCACCGGAAATAAATATCAAGCAATTGGAAATTTTGTGAACCAATAGATGACAAACGAATTTACATAGTAAGCTAAAAAAAAAATGTTGAAATTAAATTCTTTATTCAAATTTTTGAAAATCAGAAGTAAAAATTACCTAAACAAAAACTTTTAATAAATTATAAGCGAAATAAATTTGTGGAATTTAAAAATTATAAAACTATTCAATGAAATAATTTATTTATTTATTGCAGATTAGAAGAACCATTTTTTTCAACAGATATTTGTAAGGCGATATTTCGAAATCTTACTTATCCAAAGTCATTGCTACTTGTACCATTAACATTTTTCAGTGGTGTTGAACAAGCATTTGTCGTAGGCCTTTATACAAAAGTAACTTTTGCTTCTGTTTTTTTTTTTGCAATTTAACTTAATTTTTTTCCTGATTATCAAAGATCAATGATGATATTAGATGTCACAAATATCATATATAATCTGGCTCTTATTTTATTAATAAATGAATTTTTTTTTTTTGAGGCTTACATTGGTTGTGGTCTTGGTATTGGCCAAATTGGTTTCATGATGACAGGATTTGGCGTAGCAGATGCTATATGTAGCTTAGTTTTTGGGCCATTAATGAAATTATTTGGACGAATGCCTTTGTTTGTTTTTGGTGCTGTTATAAGTATGCTTGTATCATTAACACTTTTGGTAAGTTAAATTTTATGTGACGAAAGTTTCGATCAATAAGTGTCAGCTTAGAGCTTGTTTAAAGTTACAATTTTTCTTCCTATTAAGCCGTTTTTAATTATGCTTTGGTGAATTTATATTGTCATTTTTGAGTATAAAAAAAAATAAGCAGTGCTATTTGTCTGTTTTATCATGAAGCGATAGATTATTCCGGATGATGATAATCCGGTAACATGCAATTTAGTATTAAGTCAATCAGTTCGGTTCATTACCAGTTTAACACTGTACTATTTTCAGATTTGGCCTTTGAATCCTGGTGATACATCGTTATTCTACGCTATCGTTGGTGTTTTAGGCATGGCTGATGGCGTTTGGAATACTCAGATTAGTGGTAGCTAATTTGAATCCTGGAAATCCTTTGATTTATCGATAAATGATTGAACTTTTCATTTTAATTAAACCATCTGCATTATATTCAAACATGAGTTAATTAATTAACTAAATAGGGTTGACAGTTAAGGTTGACAGTTAATTCTAACTGCACATAGAAGACTAATAATGAAAATTTTACAAAAAATTATTAATAAACAATTCCATTACCCTATTAGCCTTATTAATAAAGATTTCAAAGAAAACAAGAAAAAAAGGAGAAAAAATAGAGAAGTGAAAAAGTGAAATTTAATAAATTTGATTACAGGATTATGGATAACGTTATCTTCTAGTCAACTAGAAGTTGCATTTGCTAATTATCATTTTTGGGAATCAACCGGTTTTGGTTTTGCACTTATTCTTATCCGTTTTACAACTATCACCCAATTTTTACTTATTTCATTAGGAATGTTATTGATTGGAATGCTCTGTTATTTGAACATTGAATTTTATGATAGTATCAGTGTAAGTTCAATATTAATCATTCCAGTATCATAGGAATTTATGACATGATTAATATCTCATGTTGGAATTTCTTAACCAATTCTTTAATTATCAGCAATCAATCATTCATTTACTATCATCGTCTAGCTTTAATTGTTTCCTTTGATAGTTTAAATAAGATAGCTAAAAGGACATTTAAAAATCATGTCGTCACCAAAATTCATGTCACCATATTCCTGATGATACTCAAACTTTTCCTGAAAAAAAGAAGAAATTCAACTAATTCTAAGTTTCATTTGTCATAAATTTCGGTATTTGAACCGACAATTCGTAAAATAATGGAAGATTTGTTCAAGGTTTATAATATCATTACTTTTTTTTTCAGCTATATATTAGACGAATGGTTAGCATATGTCCAATTAGATATAAAAGACAATTTGCCAATAAAACACTTCCATCAATGGAAACGTCATTGATCAGTGCGACAAGTGCGCCAGAAAAAGTATGAGATGGAACCGTAAGATGAATGAAGTACATATTATCATTATCATAATCAATAATGAATTTTTTTCTTTTTGTTATCAAAAGGTTATTTTGAAATTTTAAGAATTGAAAAGGTAAAATTCATGTAAGTCTACCAGTTTCCTTTAGCAAAAATCTTTCTTGATTGTTTCTTGGCCCAATGGTTAGCTTTTTCAAGTTTTACGTCTTAAAAATATAATATTTGAAAATTTCGAAATAACAAAAAGAATTTGGAATGAGACTATCCGATTCCGTTCCGTTATTTATCGTTATTCAATTCTGTGGTGAATAATTTTTTTTTTGAAAAAAAAGAAAAGTTTATGATAAAGTTTCATCAAATTTATTGAATTGATAGATGGAATACATTGCATTTCTGATACTTTATCACAGTCAGGAAAGAACAGCTTTGATGAATATTCACTCATATTTCTCACCATAAATATCAAACAAAATTCAAGCATAGTTGAACTGGAGCACTTTTTTTCTTTTTTTTTTTTATAATTACTATGATACTGATGGCAATAATAAATAATGATAGTAAAATAATGATAGTAATAACGATATCATTTTAGCAAGACATTCTGATAATGTTCATTCCGGTTATCAACATAAAGACATATCTTACTCACTATCACTCCGGAATAAAAGAGAAAAACGGAAAGGAGAATAATAGTAATGATATTAATCATAATTACTATGATACTGATGGCAATAATAAATAATAATAGTAATAATGATATCATTTTAATAAGATATTTCATGAAATTTCTTCCAAAACATGTCCGAAAAAAATAACAAGTTGATAAGAAGTGATAGAAATGATGATGTTAATAAACATGATTAATGATTAAATTAAACATTCGAACTATGAATGGAACTTCGAGTGCAAATCCCATTTCAATCCTAATTACTTTAACTTGCTTAAGTATTTTAATCCGCAACTAGTCTAGCAAATTAAGTAAGTAGTTAATTAGTTCTAATTACTTTAACTTAACTAACTACATAATTTAATCTAGCCTCTTGCAGTTAAAGAAGCAAGTACACCTAATTTCCAACTACTTTAACTTTATTACCTATATGATTTAACTTACCCTCTTTCAACTAAGTAAGTAAATAAGCACATCTAACTTTTAAGCACTCTAATATGTTTAGCTGTATAATTTAATTCCCCTAGCAATTAAGTGAGTAATTAAATACCTCTAACTCCTTCAACTTAACTAACAGCACAATTTAACCTATTCCCTTGTAATTAAGTGGATAAGTAATTTAGTATGCAAACAATGTATATGTGTAATTACTGTATCAGGTTCTTAAATACAAATCACAAGTATATCGACAAAGCAGAGAGAAAACAATAATAACTTGAGAAACCATTCACATTCTCTGAAACAACATGGGATGTAAAAGTTGCACAGTGGTTAGGATGAGGAATATGAATTCAAAATCAGGTTATTGATAGTTGGGGTTGTCCGGTTGTTGGAATTGGAACTTGGGGATGACTATTTTTTGTACTGGAATTTCATTACGATTTCAGATATTAGCTTCAGATTATGCCACTTGTAACATTTGCAGATGCAACCGGATTAATGATTTTACTACAACTTGTATAAATTATAGATCTCCCGTTATTATATTATTGATCCGACCGGATTAGGAAGTTAGAATTCTAAATAAAGTGATGTTTGCTTCAACACTGAATCATACGGAAGCATTTCTGAAAAGCATATGCTGTGATCAATGGTACTTATTACAGTCAGTTAAACAATGCACAGATTTCTTGTTTATTTCGTAGCACTTGTTTAATTTCTGCCAGTTTTTCGGAGGTTGGGATTCAATTTTTCGAAAAAAAAATCGTATTTGATTTCAAACCTGTTATTAAATAATCTCTAGCTGATTTTTCAAAACTTTAATAGACTGTTGTAAATAAAATTTCTGAAATTTCATCGATTCATCGTAAATTTTACAAATTTCAGTCATCAGCCATCAGATAAGTTGCAGTTTATTGGATCATCCTGCAAGCATGTATTTTGCTGGTAAATTTCTCGTTTAGCTCTGAAATAAATATGGAAGTCATCAGAATTATTATCCGAAAACTCGGAATTCGAGAAAAATTCCTGCTTTTCATAAATTTTCAGGATTCAATATGAATTATCTCCAGAGACCTTCCATCTGAGAATATACTTTTCGGAGGGAGTAAGTCTGAAGTAGATTACTCATTACTGGAAAAAATTACTTGAAATAGAATACTCAAAGTACTATATCTAGCGCTTCAAGTGATCTTAGATAAAAATTTGGGAAGACTTTCTCACCACCCTGACGGCAAAGCATATTTAATGTGACCCAAAAATCCTCAAACGTTATCACTCGCTGATCAAAAAACAGGTGATATTCCATTGCCAAGAATTAAACCGATCCTTTAGATCGAAAAATGTTAACTAAGCGGTAACTTCACTTACTAAACAGAGTCCTCTTCTCAGCAACTATTAATAGTTAATTTACTAGTCCTTAATGAAGAACATCGTGTCTCGTTTCATACAGTTAAGATGGTAATTTCTGATGTTGCTGTAATTTAATATAATTGAAAATTAATATGAGATTGAAGGATATCTTCCGGAGAACTTCGAAATTTTAAATGAAATCCGAAGTATTCCGAATATAGCGCTCTATGAAAGGTTCAAATTTTGTCTTAACAAATACATGTGTTTAAAACACTTACCCATAGCATTTTGCAGGACATGTATCAACGCAATTTGTGATAACAAGTATTTCCCATTATGTCCGCAATGTTTACTACCTGTTGGATTACAGCACGTGAAGTCAGCGGCTTTTGCTGATCAGCTTTTCCAAAATCTTTTATCTCTGAAGGAAGCTCTTGCTAAAGTTGGTTTCCTCGTTCGTATAGCTCATTCCACAACATAACAAAGAGATTGGTATTTTAGAGTTGAATCACTTAAAGATAGCTGGTTTTTTGGTTTAGAAAAGTGCTGAAGATTTTATTTGCAATGATATTTGACGAAAATGAAGTGATAAGTGAAAGTGATAAGTTGAATATACATAGTTTTAAATCACCGAACATCAGTTCATCAACTACTTCGCAATTTTGAAGCGCTGAACTTTATGTTTCATATTTTAAACTTGCGCATAAGCCCAAAGTTTTATTGTTTAATAGCATCAATATATCGATGTTTTATTACTCGATACATGCTCAGACGAGTAACACAACAAAACTGCGTAATGTTCCAGTTCACCGTTTCTCAATTTGATCGGCAAATTATGCTTAGCTTGGTTGAAACAGATGAACAGCGAAGAACTGTAGAAGAGTTTTGTTCTACGCAAGAATGTGTTGGAACCAAGGATGATTTTAATCGTGCGATCATAAGTGTACACTCGAAAGAGCTACCGTCAGAGCAAGTTTTTATATCGTTTGGTTTTTTCTAAAGGATATATTCAGCGTTTTTTGATAAGTTTAGTTGCAGAATATGAAATCTATTTTTGTGTGTTAAATTTATTTCATTTTCAGCGGTAATAAAGAATTGATTAAAGTTAATGCTTTTCAATAAAAATTTTAATAAAGAACTAACTAGTTTGCAGTTTTCAGAGCAACTCCTGCTTCGAACGATGATGTTTTGGGTTTTGCTGGAACTTCCGTCCAAAATGATATTCTAATGACTCAGCAGTTGCGTGTTTATGATGAACCAGGAAATTTTCAGTTCTTCAAAGAACCGCCCAGAAATACTTTCGGTAAAACTGTGGCAAAAAAGAGGGTGGTATGCTTTTGAAGATCACAACATCTGCTGATGTTTAAACCTGTAAATTGATTGATCGACTTTCTCTATTAGGTAGATCACCAAGATGGTTTAATCATTCAAAACTATAGGTTGTATCATTTGGGAGAGTAAGTACATCCTTCGGTTGTGGCCCAAGTGTGTGTTTCGAACACGATTTATTACAGTTTTTCTAACGAATTCTAACCAACATTACATTTGTTATAATATTTTGAGCACTTAAACAGCACCCAAAAGAATTTTTCAGCCCAGTGATTCGGAACATGGATTGAAAAGCCGGAGTGCCAAGAATTCGGACTCATTAACAACAGCAAAAGCACATAATTCTCACAAATCACCATCTCAACGCTACGCATATAATCTAGTGAATGCAGCTATACGTGGATCAAAAAAGAAGCTTCTGGAAGCTATAGAGGTAGTAATAATTCCTGTTATAACACATTGAGTAGAACTGATACATCGATTGTGACATAAAACAGGATGAATTTGATTTAGTGAAGGGTAGTTTGAATTCATATTCCTCCCTTTCTTTTTTTTTTTTTTAATTTACAGAATGGAGAAGATGCTAATGAGAGTGATAATCTTGGTTTGACGGCGCTTTATCATGCCGCAGCTCATAATTACACCGAAATTTGCAAAATTTTGATTGAAAATGGTGCTCTTATCAATGCACATGGTAGAGTTCTTGTAATTTGAAATAATTTTGTCAAACTAAGTTAAAAATCAAAATTATTTCAAACCGTTTTGGTCGAATTTTGTTGAAACGAAATAGTTCTACATGGGTAGCATACATAGTAAGTAGTCTGTTTTAAAAATTTTATTCATATCGCAACCGAAAGGTGTGCTACACTGAATGATTGGATAGTTCCATTATCTGTGGTAATTCACTAAATATGGATATGAAACCGCAGTTAAGTTCTACAAATTTAACTAATTGTATTTTACGTAGTTGGAGAGTTATGCGAAACAGCACTTCACGCAGCGGTGCGTTGGCATGCTGTTGATGTTACGGAATATTTGTTATCGAAAGGAGCAAATAGACGAGCGCATAACTTGAAAGTAACCTTTCCATTTATTACTATAGCATGGTTTAAATTACACACATTACTTAGTTAATTTCAATCTGACTATTCCTTTTGAGAAAAAAAAAGTAGAAAAATATTTTGTCTTTCCTCAGTGTATAAAACATTGAAAACTTTGTCTTTCCCCAGTGTATAAAACATTGAAAATTTTAGTGAAATAGAATAAATTCTAGATTACAGGATGAAACACCGATGGATTTCATTAATGATGATGAAATACGAGCAATATTTGGCAGAATTTCCGATTCGGTTCAAAATGGTACGATTACTTAGCTTGCTTAAAAAATAAGCATAGTGAAATATGACATTTTGGAGTAGATCAATTACGAACAGCCACTCGGTTGACGATGTGTAACACCTGTCAGGCAACTGAATAACGTATCGCGATTGATGTATGTCAGGAGCGAATGTACACATCAAAATACCACAAATGAAGATGTACTTTATGATCGAATAGCTTAAAATCTGTTCTCTTTCAGCATTTCAATGTCCCAATAAATTTATTATGAATTAGGCAGGAAGAACAATAGGAGCTTTTTTTTTTGTTTTTTCTTTTTTTTTTTAACTACTAGCGCATATGGCCCTCATCAAAATAGCCTTAGTCTTGTGTTTGAAGTAATAAGTTGAATCTAAGTTTGCTCGTAAGTTCTTACATTCAAATAAAATACACTCTTTGTAGTATATCCTTCTCGCAAATGCAAGAAGCATTCCGTATTCCTATCGAAAACATTACCAGATGTAAAACTCGAGAGCGGCAAACTTTTATTCAATGACCTCTCAAAAGATACCATGAATTTTGAAACTGCGACACATTTAGTTGTTCAGGCAGTGGAAAACCAAGCAGCAGAAACCACTGGTAGGTTTTGTCCAAAATTTTCTGCAATTCTCAGAGGAACCTTCAAAATAGGGAATACATAGTAGAGTTCTCGAAGCAACTAGAATGGTAAGTTCGTAAGACTTAAAAATAGAAAGTGAGAAAAGAAAAATTTTTTTAATATCGTATTTTATAGTTGAAATTTTGGAAGCTATGCTTCGTGGACAATATATTTTAACAAGTGATTGGTTGGATGCATGTTTGGAAGCAAATGATGTCGTGGATGAAAAGATGTATGAAATTACAGCAATTAATCATAATGGTCAACTGCTTGCCAAAAATTCATGTTCTACAGCTAGGGAAAATTATGCTAGAATGGTTAGTTTGCCTTTCAGTTAGTTTTCAATTACGATGATAATTTCCGTCGGTGATATTAGGTCTATCTTCAGTGCATTGCTGTCGATAGTTATTAATGTTAAAATATGCAGCGCATCACAATTTTCTCGCTTTCCTGTCACGGATAGTTTCCATTCAAGTTTTTTCTCTCCGTTTACATTTACCATCGACAATCGAAATGGAATTAGTTTTTAATGATTTGCTTCTTCTAATGGTTTTTTTAATATAGCAATCAATTTTCGCCGATCTCAGAGAAGAAGGAACAAGGAAAAAATAAAAAATTTTTTTCGATTTCTTCGTTCTGTTCCTCTCTGTCCTACGCTATTATACAGATTTACGATTTTTGTTTTGATGCCTTAAGTCTCGTTAACTACGATTTTGTGATTGCCAGGTCTTTCGATGCGGCGAGTTCATTAGGGGCAACTTGAAAGACTTCGTAAAAGTAGTCAACTGTCAAACTAATCTCGTCTAACTTATCAACTAATAAACTAAATCAAATTGGATTTTTGAATAATAAAATGCGACAGTATTTTGTGAGTTGTTGGAAACTCTTGAAACTTTTAATCCCGGAAAAGTGTACCTAATCATCATTACTATCACGTCGGAATACGAGACTTAGCTCACACTAGGAGAAAAGTGGAGATATTAGAATTTTAAGTTCCCCTATGAATTTTGCAAACGTTTTTGATGTATTTCCAGGAACCAGGGCTGTTTCGAGGGTGTCAATTTTATTTTTGTAAGCATAAATATTTACCATATCGAGACAGTGAAATCAAGAAATTGGTTCAGTTGGCTGGAGGTGTGATACTCGGAAGAGAGCCCAAAGTGGAAGAATATATTGAGAGTGGGTTAAGACCATATCATGCACGAAGAGCAGAATATAATTCGAATAAAGTAAGATGCCACTATCTGCAAAGCTCTAGGACTCTGAACTTATTTTATGACTTTTTAGATTTCAAGAAATTCAGATTGCAGACAGACTATGTATGGTCATCCGCCACTAAAAAAAATGCCTCCCGAAATTTATCTTCTTTTTAGGTTTACCTAAATTCCGATATTTCAGCTATCCGGTTTGTTTGCGGTATATATGCCAGGGCAATCTATTCCACAGCGGGTTGTGAAGCAGAAATTTATCAGCCTTATTACACCAATTTGGATAATGGAATGTATCGCAAAGTTTACACTTTTGCAACCCGAAGACCGGTGAAATGTTTCCAGAAACAATGGAAGTGATATAATTTCCTCATCCTCTATTGTTCTTATTCTATAAAGATAGGACCATCAACAATTGAAAATCGTGGTCTTTGTATCTTTAAAAGTAGGTGAACATAGAATTTAGGGATGTCCTACGTTTTATCTTTTAATCGAGGGTGCTTTTCCTCCCAGAATTCTGAAACAGAACTCTTCACCATCCCAAGCTCATTCTCAATAACGGCTACGCTGCAAATCACTTAGACTGCACTTAGTTACTCAATTTTACCTTTGTAATTAGCCTACTAATAATGGCTCTAATGCTTTGATCAAGCTCATAAAATTGTTTTCTTGATTTATTAAGACTTTCCAGGGATTGCTTGTATTTATATTCAGGCAAAAGTGTATAGCAATGGAAGTTTCACTCTAAATTCCGTCTCAGGAAAGTAAAAATCCGATAGAGGAATGTAGTCCCATCAAAATTTTGTGATCCAAAATCTAAACACTTTCAAGAACCAACGGTATTTCCTGGTTATAAATAGACCGCTTATGATGTTGCAGGTATTTCCCACATTTCCCCATATTATTGTGCCAGGGTATCACATCCTTTACATCTCCAAAATTCAAAAATGTACAGCATGTTGGCTACTTTGTGTCTACCCTGTAATAAATACACAGTTGTCTACATGGTAGTAGACAATAAGCACACAGTTGTCTACATAGTATTACTTTTGAGTTCTTGAAACTTTAAATACAACACAAACATTATCAAGGCGAAGCGAGCTGCGAAAGTTAAACGTAGGAAAATATACAGAAGATTAAACAAAGTACATCTGCGCAACAAACACCTTGCACATATGTGTGTAAAACAAAGGAGCTTGCGTACAATATTGATGGTCGTTAAATTTCGAAAAAAACAAAAATTGCAAGGACAAATTTCTCATCGAAAAATATGCATCTCCAAACTTATGTACCTAATTCCATATAACTATCATTATTCAGTTATTTTAAGCTCTTTTCATGACATCACTTATTATATGCCCTGAAACTCTAGCATATAAATATTTCTTATCATAAGTGAAAAGCGCTAAATTTTAAACTGGATCTGGAATTTTAAACAATACCCTAGAATACGAAATTTGAGGTTTCTGAAAATTAATTTGATAAAAGATGCTGAAAGAAATATATCAAAGTAGTGCAAACAACAGAAAGGTGATGGTGAAAGCGAGGAAGAGGAAGCGGGAAAATTTCACCAAAGTGACATATCATGTAAGCTATCTTCGTTGAATAACTTGAAATATATCCAAACTGCACCAAAGCAAACAATATTGGCGAGAGACACGAAAAAATACGACAGACCGGGAATCTGTAATCGATGAAAATTGTTGTCCAACAATAGAAAGGGATCGAAATTATATGTTCGAAAAATAAACAAATCATAAATCTTTCAACAATTCGTTATCAGCAATAATTCGTTTTAATAATTCAATTCCGATATATCATTTATTTAGTTACTTAAAAGAGGTGTGAGAGACGCTGTTTTAGAATATTGCCAACTGGAAAGACATGCGTAACAATGAAATGTAACTCTTATACTATATGCATATAAGTGCTTCAAACTAATAAATAAAAGATGTGATGTCGGCAAAACAAGTTCATGAGGATTCTTCTGATTCGGATTGTCTTGCCCAATACAGTTTGGAATTCCAGACAAAGAAACAGGGTGTACAACTCAAATGTGGGAGCAAAATAGCCAACTTCTCATATCTTTGTTCATTCTAAGACCTAATTCCGAATTCTCAATGCAGATAAAATTTTTGACTTCGAAATCCTTTTTAATAAAAAATTCATCGTTAAGTTTTTAAATATTAACACCTCATGACATTCATTTCATTATTTTGAAAATAATGGAAAGTTAAACAAAAATATGACGAAATTGGTAATTCACATTAAGCATCTTAAAATGACATACTCTATTGAGAACATTGGAACTCCATGAAAGATGTATGTTTCCTTATCAATAAGCAAGTTGAAGAAAAAATCCCCGAAATTTTCAAGCACTTAAACTGCCCCATCCATATTAAGTCAGCAGATATTTCAGGTCTTTGCTCATGGCTATATCCCCTAAAAGAGCTAGAAGGTGAAGAAAGAAGAAGCAAACTCATGCATTCGTAGATTAAATCAGAACGATTCTAAGACCAGCATCTGAATATTAAACAAGCCATATTCCTAAGCTATGAAAGCGTTGAAGACATCCTTTTTGGATTTTTTTTTGGTAAGGCATTACTTTTTCAATTCGGCAAAAAAGGTCAAAAACTTAAAATGTTGAAACTACTACTTTTGCGTTACTTTATCCCTAAAAAATCTTCCAAGTAAAAAGTACAACATGCATTACCGCTCCTCAGTTAATATAATCGAGTTCCCAAAGTAACAATCAGAAAAGCGTTTGATTCCATCCACTCCCATCATCTTCTCGATGTAAATAAAAATAACAAAGGATCGTCAAAAACATCACCACAGAACCAAGATTTGCGCATAAACATGCCAACCATTTGATCTGAATTAATAAAAAGGTACCACGCACACAATAGCAAGTACTGCAGAAATGGTGCCATAACAAAAATGACAAACATAAATTTAGTACATTCAAATTGTCAATTCGAATAAATTTAAATTTCAGCAAATCAAACGTTTAGGCACTAAGTATGAATTGAAAATATATCTTTGCCTGTAGCATAACAAATAACTTATCAACCGGTTAATAATTATTAAGTGGGATCCTTACTGATGGATAACATCACAATCCTATTTACAAGGTAGGAGCAGCGACCACTGCCAATATAAGATTAATCTAATAAAGGAGAGACAAATTACTTCTATATAATTCTTTGATTACCTAAGATATTCCGAAAAGTATGTTTCAGACGGATCACGTAAAGTATTCCTTTTGTAAAAAATAAAACTATGGGTTGTTTAGTTTTCAGCCGCTTCAAACTATTTCTATTAACTATACATCTTTTATCAAAGTGATTATGATTAATTAATAATTTCAATACTTCAATAAAAGAAACAAGATCCATGCACGACCATGCATTGCAGAAACTAAAAAATCATCAGACATGCAAGACTTTTGAAAAGCATATTTCAGACAAAATTAGAAAAGTGGTGCGAAGTATATCACTGAGTACCGTCCTAATTTCGAATGAATACTCCGTAAAAGTAAAGTTTCCAATACCCTTCTTTAAATGCTTCCGATGATTAATAACAACTGTAGATACTAAATTAATTCGTGAAACTTACTACTCCAGCGTGTGCAAGGACCATTGGTAATGCAAACGCTGATACGACAATACCAGTCGTTATGAACAATGCAAACTCAATACATGCTGAAGTACCAGTCATATCAACATGAGATCGCCGAGCTATAGATAATGGTATCGGAGCCAATACGTAAAAGATTACGACGAATAATGGCCACCAAACACTAAACAAAAGTTTCCTTCAACAGACTGTCATATTTCTTTACAATTAAAAGTTCCTTCAATTTTTGCTGTGATTAATTTCTTTAATTCTACATCTGCAAAAAAATTACAGTCAAAAATATGCAATATTTTTTATCAAAAATACGCAATATTTTTTACTTCCTTACCCGAACATTGGCAATGCGCATCCTAGAACGAGCAGCGTAAGACCAACCACACCGGATAATGCCAAAAGTACAACCGCTAAAATAATATCATTTCCTTCCACAAACGACAAGACAAACTTCTTCATGATAACAATATAGTAATAAATGATTGCACTGTGGTTGTTTCATGCCTTTTAATGTTTTAAGGATTAATCTATTTATTATTGGATGCAAGAAAAAAAAAGAAAAAACAGGAGTGACAAAATCTCTATGATCACTAATTTCTTCCAAGGAACTTCACATATTCGATTAGATAAGAATATAGTAAATCTATTAGCATTACTATTTTCCAGCAAAATTGTTACTGTTATCAGAGACTTTTACTATTACAAGGATTATTATCAAGGTTACTAATTCCAAAAATTCCAAAAGTAGAACTGTTAAAGAATTATTATTATTACAGCACTGCTGTTAACCTATACTAGTACATTATTGGCATCATTAGTAAGATTAATGGAAAAGAAGTATAAATTCCAGCATTACCTCTGACTCCCGCCATTGATCAGTATAGTTGAATTTCCTGGACAACCACACACAGATGACGACAGAACCCGCCTTGACTGTCGATATCTGCAATAAATGTGAGAATTATCACTCTTGATGCGTCCGTCCACAATTACCTAATCCTTGAAGTTTTTATATGAAACTTGAAAGTACAATTAATTAAGTTATACTTCAAAATACAGTGATAATCAAATATATTTACTTAACATTTTTTTGTTTATTAGAACTAACAGGAGTCTTCTTCACACCTTTGGTTAGTATGAGAAGTCGCTTAACGAAAACATAACTAACACATATAAGACCCAGTCAGAAATGCAATTCCTGAAATCAAGACTACTGTAATTTAAACATATCAATCAGCTGAACTATCAACGGTTACAATGGGGATTATTAAATTCCGAAAACTTGCAAAATGAAAAAAGAGATTTATAATTTCTTCGAGTACAATAATTAAGACATTTCGAAACGAATATTAATTCTTTTGCATTGTCCAAACATCTTTTTAGGCTTTTAATGTAAACCTTCCCATTAAAATCCTAAATCTTCATGAACAGCCAAGAGTCTACTTATATAGATCTAATGTAATTCTATCTAAATATCAACATTTTATGCAAATTTCAATGTAAGTCCTAATGCTGTATCCATGCACTTATGTTTCTGCCCCCATATAAAACTTAATACCTTCCCACGTTGACATTCTTACGTAAATTCCAACGTAAGTTCTAATGCATTTATGTCTGTATGTCCTATAAGTATTGATGTCTCTCCACGTTGAGAATATGTTAAGACTTATGAGAGTTACGTGAAGATGTCAACATATTAAGACTTACGTGAAGATATCAACGTTGAAATTTACCTTATGTAAATTCTTGTGTATATCCCAATGCATTCATGTCTTTGCCTCCATATAAATCTTAATATCTTTCCATGTAATCTTATTTAAATTCCAACATAATTCCTAATGCTCTCTTTATATTACCATATAAATCCTAAACATTTTTCCATGTCATTCTTGATTGATATCTCTCCAAGTAAATTCTAACATCTCCTTTGAAGTAACATTTCTTTAATACAGACTTCCTATACAATATCTTCCTATAGTTCCCATCTACTCGTACTTGTTCCTCACGTAAGTAAACATTCTCCACGTAAGAGAAGAAATTCAATAACCAATGCCTATTAATCACGACAAATATCAGCCGGATGAATATGATCATACGTGCAGCCGAATTTTGCGTTGCACGAAGAATTCAAATATAAAAGGGAAGGGGTGGAGTTTCGGGATTGAAGGATATTGGGGCGCAATTGAATATGCGTTGCGGAGAGAGCATCCAGAGCTTGGCACATCAGTAAATCTCGGGAAGAGTGTCGAGGTGTATGGTGCAAATTATACTTTCAGAAATTGAATAGAATTTCATTCTTCACGAAATTTGAGAATGCCATATCGAATTGCGTCTTTTCACAAGTTTTATTTGGCTTGTATGTATGCACTGTGGTTGTAATTCCATATGTTTAACTTTATATATAAATACAAATGTTTTATAATTTATTTGGTGTAGCTTAATAGTTTTGGAAATGCTTGTGAATTGTAGATTTTTAGATCATTTTAGAATCATGCGAGGATTTTGTTTCCAACCTTATTTTTGGCTTAGTAACTAATGCTTTGAAAAAACTTGCGGCTAACTGATTACATGCAACTTTTTAATTGCTGTTAGCTAAAAATCCAGTATTTATTTTGCAATACTGGAGAATATTGACACGTGGAGAATATTTCGCGTTTCCACCACGTATAAAAATTTCATCCACTTTATGCGGCTGATTAAGAATTGTGCATTTCATAGTTTGAATGAAATGAGTGACAATGATCCACCACCAGTACTTACAAAGCAAGCTACATGTAGTACAACCGCGACTGCAGACAGTTCAGTATCAATTGTGACGACATGTATTGGTAACATTACATTGGCATCAAACAGTAATGATTCCTTTACCAAAACAACAACCATTGTCACGCCTTCATCATCATCTTCTTCAGTTTCCGACTCAACACAGACCACTTCAGGTCGTGGTTTATTTCTTGTAAATTGTAATTGTTAATTTGGATTCAGTTAATATCACCTCGCACTTTTCCTGTAGATTGTCGTTCGCAGTTTTTTTCATGTCGCTTAAATTTTTAATGTTGATTCAATTTAGATGTAATATAAGCCTACTAATTTAAGACTGCGAATATTTCACTAGATTTTAGTGTTTTTAAATTTGGCATTGTTTTAGCTTTATCTTCAGATATTCATTGTAGTATTTCATTCAGTTCAAGTTTCTGTTACTGGCTCGAATTTAGAAGTACCGTAATTCTGTTTATTTGTATAACAGTTATCATCTGTAAGCAGTTAGAAGATAATTTAAAATCATTCATGTTATGCTTTAGCCTCCTCTAATCCATCTGCGCCATCGTCGAATAAAAGCATAACATCGGATACCAAAAATGCAACTAACGTTATCGCTGGAAGTAGTGGAACAGCAGTAACAACAACAACAACAACAACATCAGCAAGTAGTAGCAATGCCGAGACGGCTTCTTCAACATCATCAACGCCACAACCAGCTCCAAAAAGTCGTCGTAAGCCAACATCACGTACAAAAAAGGATGCCGTGGATAAGACGAAGTAAGATTTCAACTTTAATCTTAAAGTTGATAATATGGGGTTGTAATTTCTTGACGAAAATTGATATAGCTTAAACCATCGATGTTCTGATCATTGAATAGATTTGAAAGACGAGGTTTAGCGGCAGAAAATTTTGAAGACGTTCACTTGTTACATCCATTGCACAATTCCGTTACTTCTTTGCATGTCTCATTAATTCGGACCTTAATGATATGGCATGGAATTTAAGCATCATATCGTATTTGCATATATTTTGCAACTTATTGAGAAACCCATTTTGTATCCGCAATAACGAATAACATTCTTAGCAGAATAGTTAAAAGAAGATGCCATCATCAATTAGTTAGATAGCCGGTGCTTTGATAAGGTTTACATATTTCTAAATCTAACTCAAATTTAATAGATAAATTTAACTAGACATATATCAAATCGTTTTACACTTTTTTTTACTTTTGGTTTTTTTTTTTTTTTTTTTCAGAACTTCCACCGCAGTTGTTAGTTCATCATCTGCTACGCAGATGGTTCCACAAACACCATTAATGCTAACTTCTGCTTCGGTAATTTTTTTACCATGTTACATTAGTGATTAATAATTTTTATATTTCCAGTGTGTCGAATTCTAGGCAAATATATTTTCCAACTTTAAAAGTTTGATTTTGATCAAATCCAATCCGCTGGAGCAAATTTTTTAAATATTTTCTACTTTCCATATCCGTTAAGTAATATCAAAAATACAAGAAGTAATAAGGTACAAATAATATAATGCTAATGTGAGGGTTACATTGGTATATTTGGTCTGTCGTTAATTTTAATAACGGAGGCATAGAACTTCAGTAGTTAGGATTATCTTAACATTATTGAAATATTTTGGCATGAGGAAGTGGAAGTACAGACCGAGTTATTGACTGTTTATTAGCAAAGTTTTCGTAATATTCAGCCTGGGCAATTCATGCTTGTTCACCATAATGGGCAATGCTACATGATGTCGGCAACGCAATATTTCAATACAAATCAACAAATTGCTGCTGTTAGACCGGTAAATCTGAAGTAGTAATTTTCTAATAACTATTTTTCTCCTAATTTTTGGTATTTGTGCATCCTGCCACTTTCGTTTTCTTACAATTTCTGTACAGCTTTTGTTATCCCACTGTTTTTTTTCCTTTTTTTTGGTTTCCAGTTCTTTTATATTATGTTTGGTTTTCTGTGAGGCTAGTTGTAGCGTATAGCTCAGTCCATCTACAGTTTACAATTTTCTACTCTTCCTGACCTCTCTGCTCTTTTGTTAATTTAGTTTCCACTTCATTTGCAGCAGCAGCAGCAACAGCAACAACTTTCTACACCATCAACATCCTGCACTACCACCATTACCACTTCGACACAGGATTTCTTTAAAGTAATACAACAGCAACAAGCACAGTCAGTTCAAAATTCGACAAATGCAGTAGCTGCCGCCCAACAATTTTATTCACAGCAGCAGTTCCGTCATACGCACCCGGCATGGATTTGGTTTTTCTCTTTTGTTTCACTTTCACCATCCCTTCTTGCATGCTTTTTTCATTTCATAGGACTGTTTTTGATCAGTTTTCATGCAGTTTTAATCTTTTAATTCGAAATTTTCTGTCTGTATAACCATAAATGATACTTTTCTTTGCTTTCTTAGCAAGAATGAGTGGAGATGAATAAAATTGGGAGCAAAAGTGGCAGTATGGTGATATATTTACGTTCGGAAACGGTTGTCTAATTTCGGTCAAGCAATTGTTTGACATAAATCTAAATAGAGGGAGAATGCATGCAGGGCTTTTTGATTCCGTTTAAATTTTCGTTAAATGTCAACGGCTTTTGACAGGTCTGGGCTTCAGCTATTAAACCATTTGTTGCTTCCCTGATCTTTGCTTTTGTGCAGTGAAATCCATGTTAACATTGCTTCTGTGAGTCGTTAACTCTGGTGCTGAGATTATTTCGCTTCTTTCTCAACCTTAATATTTCGTTCTTGTTCTTTGTCACCTAAATATTTTTTGTGGTGCACACTTTTGTCTTTTTGATTTCTGAATTTTCGCGGAAGAGCATTAAACCTGAGGAGATTTTTGAAATTTGTTTTCCTAAAACATTCTTGAAAGTCTGTTTTTAAAGCAATAATGTTAAATGACAAAACGAACTTCCAGCGGTAGCGTTATGGTTGAAATAGCAGCTTCAACCTTTATCGGCTGAAGTTTTAAAGATTTTTAGGAATTTTGTGCTGAACGTATAAGTTGCATGGCAAAGGGTTTTCATCCTTAACGTATAAGTTTTCATTTTGCAGTTGCCTTCACAGCAGCAATATGTGCAGCCGGGTTTTGTGGCTAGTAGCGCAACATTGGGACAACTTGCACGAAGTCTGGCTCCAAAACCAGCATTACCAGGACCGGGATCAGGTATTGCTTTGTATTATCTACTATATATCACTATCAAATTGTATATGAAAGTAGAATTATTCTCATCTGCAACTCGTACTATTTATTGCTATTTGGCTTAGTAAGTTATTTTAAAAACTTTATATTCCCAATGTTTTTATTGCTTCAATTAGAGAGTTGGAATGCCAGACAAATAGACATGTATAGCAGTTTAACCTATGTTGTATCTTCATTTCCTAGGACGAGGATTGCACTATTCGGAATGTTTGGATAATATTGCTATAATTATTAGTGATTTAGCCATTATTTTTCTGATTATGGGTGAAATCTGGAAATTCACTCTAAAAAAACACGAAACTATGTCGATGTTTAAGAGAACGATTTAAAAAAAATTTTAGTTGCTGTAGTAGCGACCAGTACACAGATGTCATCAACTACAGTAACGACAACGGTTACCACAACAACATCGTCGTCTACTGCTGGACAAGGAAGTGATGCATCCTTAGGACGATCAGCGCAGCAGCAATCACCGCAGCAGTTGGGAACCGCATCAGTACAGCAGATGCAACCGTCAATGTTTCCCCAAGGTATATATTGTTGTGAATGAACTGTCAATTCATTTCGTTTCAGTATATTCTCAGATTCATAGTATATCTTTCACATTTGTGATATGTAGTGAAGAAATTTTACTTCTAATCTGCTAGGAAATAGATCTTATTTAGCAGTTCCAGTGCGCATCCGAAATTCATTTGTAGGAATCCAACTCCGCACACCACCAGGTTCCTCAGGTATTGTCTTCCAGATGCCATCCGGAGCATATACATATGTCCATCGTGAGTTCATCTTCATTTTTGTTGTCTTTTTTTTTGGTTTACTGTGCACTACCCTCAAGTATTCTTATCTGTATTCTGTCAAGGTTCTAGATTTTTTCGTCACATCTTCGAATTTGAATTTGAATTTATGATCAAAATTCAGAGTTGGTTACCCCTCAGCAGCGCACCTCTATTGCGATACCTCAACAACAGCAAATTCCAGCCTGTATTGGACAAGCGGTGGCGGCAAGTCAGCCACAAAACCAACAACAGCACCAGCCTTCTCCTGCTAGCTCACCCACTCAAAAAGTTGTTCCTTCAGCCACAGCTGAATCGAAAAATAAGCAGACATCAAGTAATGTTAGCAAGGAATCAACAACCATAGAACGAAAGGGAAGTAATGCTTCGCCAACTGTTGATAAAGGTTTTATATCTTTAATATGACCTTAGATCGATTTCAGCCAAGAATCAAGTCAAATTAAATAAAAATTCGAAATTTAGATTTCATTCAAACGCTTTTCGGAGGACCTTAAGATCGAGCAAAGATTGATTGGGTGACTTCGTGATGTAAATATTTTTTCCTGAAATTGAAACGAATTTTCAGATTTCCTTAGAGATGTTTTTCTGACCAGCCTTTTGTTAGGAAAGTTTGATAATTCAACAGAACTTTTATTAAGGATATCCAGAATCATATTTTTTGCATAACATTACCTAGTTAAAGTTCAGCTGTATAAATGTGAAAATAATTCCAGAGAGTCAGCCATTGGCGCAGATGGTTTCAATACCAAATAAGCCACCAGCAGCTTCCGTCAAAAGTAGTGAAGCTTTGTCAAAGAATGTCAGAGGAGGTGGTAAGCATTCAGGAAGTGGACGAAAGACGGGCACAGTAAAAAGTTAGTTCATTTCTAGGTTCTTAATTTAATTGTATTAATTATTTTGTCATTTATGTTTTCGTATTGCCTTATGTAGCACAGTAAGTCCTGGAAGTCTCATTGTGTCCATAATATATATTTTTTGCTAATATTTCTGTATGTCCATAAGTTAAATGAACTTAGACTCTTGAAATCACAGACAACTTGAAGAAAGTTGATGGAACGCGATCTAGAAGAGAGAATTATGTATAAAAGTTTGATAATCAGTTAGGTTCATTTCAGTTGCAACACCTCAACCAATAGCTCCTACGAATTTGGTACCAGTTGGTGCTCCAGTTCCAATGATGGTGATGTCTGCTCCGATGCCGCAGCTAAGTTCCTTCGGAGGACATGCAGCGGTACCGTTCATGGGACCAAACGGACAAATCATACATCAACAGCTGATCTCGAATCCACCTGTTCCAACGCACCAGATGATACCGGTATTTCAACAGCAGCAACAAACCACTGCTCACTTTCCTATTTCCCAGTCGGCACCAACTCAAGTCCAAGGTTTTTCTCCTTGAATTTTCCTACTAAGCTTTGTGTTTGTCTAACTTCTGTACGTTCTGGATTTCATGCTTTTGAATTTTCTTGATCAAATTCTTGTGGATCTCCATGATTTTGTTATTGCTGGACTTCATCACAGTTTAAGAAAATTTTTATTGTAGTTAAAAGACGATTTATAGATGCAGCTTCTCATGATTCGCAGAAAACAGTTACGGATGATGACAACGGTTATGCTGATTCTGGTATCGAAAATGAGCCTCCACCACTTCTTGTTCAGGGTTATTTCTTTGCTGTTTTTCTTCTTTTCCTACAGTTCTGCAAATTAGGTTAAATGGAGAAAAAGTGTTTATATTTAGTGATCTCAATTGCTAACAGTGCTGTACTTAGGATTTCCGTTAGTGAATTTTTGGGATTTACTATTTGTCCGACTGCTTCCGCTTTTCAAAATCTTACCAGAAGAATCGGGCACCACTACAGTCAGATAAGAAGGCAACAATTACTGAACCATTTCCCAGAATTTAAATTGATAATACTTCTGTTAAGTTTTTATCATAAGCTGTCATGCGAAGTTACTTTACTCCTCATTGTTTGTCGATATTTACCTAATTTTACGATTTAATCAATCTTTGTCATTGATTTTCAGGAGAGTCGAAAGATGCACTCGATATTCATATGATGTTCACCAAGGAAGCGGAAAGATATTATCAAAAAACAGGACGGAAAGGCAAAATTATTCATTTGATTGAAGGATTTGAAATTGAGGTATATTTAAAAATTGAAATAGGGGGTATGGATAAATCATTAGGATTTGTCAAAATTTCATTAATTTAAGAAACAGTCTATATTTTTAGGAATCAGACGAGCCTTTTCCTTGTGACCCACCTTGCCGATTAAGTGATTGGCTTTTATCCGAGATGGAAGATAAGAATGGAAGGAAGATATGCAAGGAACGTAGATGGAGTTCATGTATGTTTGTAATTATGGAACTTGAGTTTAAATGATGATATGTAAGGCATTTTAACTTAGATATCAAATATAAATGTGAAACGAGCCAAAGATTATGTTTTTCATTCTTCTATTATTGTGCATTTTTCAAGATGTAATAACTGAAATAAATATTATTATATTATTATTTTCGAACCTAACTTTAGATGTCTCTTGCATTCAGCAGCTTTAAGTCAGTTCGGTGTTATCAGAATTATAACTATTGGAATTAAAATCCAGCAAGGTATTTTTACAGCGCCAAAAAAACTAATCGACGAGAAAGGTACGGAACCAATATTAGATATAACCACCGAAAAAATGGAAACCAAAAAAGGACGTGCAAAGTAAGATTAGTGTTTCGAGTCATTTGAAAGTCGCATGTTCTTCGGATAGTTCTACAATATTTTTTCTTGCGTGTAGAATTCGAGCAGAAGTAGTAATGATGATTTTTTTATTGTCCGTAAGCAGATCTTGATCACTATATTAAGTTTTTATGATAATATCAAATATTAAAATTTTCATTAAATTTTGCAGAGCATCACCGACAAAATCTGAAGCGTCTAGTGAAAAAGCAGAAAAGAAAACTCGTAAGCGTAAAACGAACGAAGTATATTTCCTTTTTCCTCCAATACTGTTGTGTTTTACAATTTTGATTTAAATTTGGAAATCGAGTTTTCTTAGATTAACATGAAGTGGCACTTTCTTTAATAGTTTTCAAGCGGCAGAGAGCGTGGGTGGCAGAATAATGGGATCATTATCGGCATCATTCTGCCGATAATATAACGATAAAGGCATTACAATGAGGAAACTGGTGAATCGAAACAAAAGATTTCAGCAAATCAGCCATTTTACAGCTCGACCGATTGTTGCAAATGGATTTTGGGCCATCGCATGGACGTCTTTCTGATATTATGCAAAAATCTGTTTATAAGCCAACCAAAGAAAGCAAAGAAGCTCTGCCGCCACCTCCATTACCGCCGCCAACAAAGACCTGTTTGACAAAGCCAAAGGGACGACCACCTTCTTCATCGGTAGATAAGCAAAAACTAGAAAAAGTTGAAGTAAGTGAACCGGTAATGGAAAGATTCATTATTGAGGATGCTGCAGATATCTCCCCAAAAGCTGTAACCAAGAAGTTGGAAGGTATTCCTTACTTTTTATCCGGAATATGTTTCAGTTTTTGTTCTAAATGAAGCAGCAAGTTTTGTAAATTATATGAAAGATCGTTAGTCTGTCAATAATCAGACTGATTAATAACCTTCTTATTAGCAAGTTGTAACATGAAGGGAGGAGCACCTTATCAAATAATGCAACAGCTAATTAGTGTTAAATTGAACATTCGGTGGCTGCCACTAATAATGATATGATAATTTTGCTGATATGGATGTTAAAATTTACCAGACTTTGATTGATCTTTGAAATGCTCTTCAAATTCAATTTGAATTAGGAGTTTGAGATTCATTTAATGACATCAGATTTCATAGAAAGTCCAGCAACTGCCGATCAGTCGTTGAATTCTTCGTCGAAAAGTAGTGCTGATACAGGGACTGGAAGTTTATTAGTTAGTTTCTCGGATGAAGAGCTTGATACGGAAAGATGTAACTACTGCAATGGTTTGCTGCGTCTTAAACGTCTGGAAAATCATCCGCAGTATTGCTCGAAGAAATGTCGTAAATTATGGAAGAAGAATCCAACTATTAGTGAAGAGCAAGGTTTGATCTTTTCCGTCGCTTAGGACAGCCTGTGCCAAAAACACTATTAAACTAGCATTATCAGCGTTTTTTGATGGTCTTTGTGTTGAAACTTCGAAATAATTTGTATTTGTAACACAAGAGATAGGGTAATTAGCTTTATCTGAATTAGAGCTTATTTCTTTTCAAGGCTAAGTAAATTCTAATTGTTGCAATTTGTTGAAAATCTATTTGTTGAAAATGATGTGTAGATTGTTAAATCTTCATGTTGTTACTCTTTCTCGAAAATTTCCAATATTTTTGTGGGAAATTTGATTTTTTTTGATTGATTCAGCAATCTCCATCAGTGGTGATTAATGTTGGTCATTTTTTCCTTTTTTTTAGTTGGACGCTCATTCAATGCATCACCGCGACTACCAGTTATACGTTCAACGGATACATCACCAATTAATAAAGATATTAATCCTACAGTGCAAAATCTCAGCATAATTTCCGAGCCGTCCTCTACAGGTTCGTCAGAATTTTTAATACATCACTGATATCGTTATTTTGCATGTTTGATTACTGGATTTACTTTGTAGAAGTAGGATATGACGTTACAGAACATGGCGAGATGGTTCTGCTTGTCACTTGGCGAAAATCAGATTATTTAAATTATTAAGTCTAATCAGTTGGTAATTAAAACAAAAATTTTTTTCTACACATCTGAAACAAAATGTGAGAAAGAGTTGGTTTGTTTTACCGTCTTTATTAAGAGAGCAATCAGTGACTTTCCAATATGAATTTACGCTTTATTTCAAAAACACAAGTAGCGGGTGAAGTGAATGACAGTGAATAAAGTTTATTAAATTTTTCAGGTAGTACCATTGATCTGCAGCAACGAACACCTCCAACTTTAACGCTGAAAATGGTCTCACCGCAGCAAGCGGAAATCGTAAAATCTCCTCGTGGTTTGTCCAGTTCTTACTCATTAGGTGAATGCAGTAAAGCACCGTCGACATCGGTTTCCCCAGCCATGGCTGTAACTCCAGCAGTTGAGCATGCAACGATGGATTTTCTTTCGAGACCGACAAAAACGTGGACTGTAAGTAGTTTTCCTTGTGAATGGTAAATGATGGAATTGGCACGTTTCTTATTCTTGTTCTGATTTCACTTTTAGTTCAGAATACAATTATACAGCATTTGTATTGTTACTGTGCACTGAGTTACGCTTTTTAAATAAGCACCGATTTTTCGCTTAATTTTTTCCAACTGGTAAACATTGATTTTTAATTGACTTCTGTAGCTAACTTCTTTATCTTTGCTATCACTTGAACGTTCCCAAATACTTGAAGAATGAGTGGATTTTATTTTGCTTTGAATACTTGACTACGGTTAGACAAGAGACTAGAAGGAAGATGTCTTCTATCTTTGATTTTTCGTCGACGTTGCAAACGTTGACATTAATTAGTTCGTTTATCAAATGACCAGTTTTCCAGAATATTGTGAGTACATTTTTATTTCTGTGCACACTAACACTGAATCTTATCTGTGATATATAGTCTAAGAGACTGTGAGGTAATACTGGCATAATTTGAAATTCAAGCAGTTCAGTACTTTCTCCTTGTTTTAGTGCGATGAAGTAGCAAGGTGGGTATCATCAGTAACCGGCAATGAAGATTGTGCGAATACCTTCCGTAATCAGGATATTGACGGCCAATCACTGTTATTACTGCCAGATAATGCTCATAATAATTTGGTAACGCTGCTGGGATTGAAACTTGGTCCAGTGGTGAAAATTCTGAATGCCCTCAAAGAATTATCCAGCAAAAGTATCAATGCCACATAATGACTTCATGATTTGTTTTGTACATAAATAGTTTCAACTGTACAAAATTATTCATCTTCATGTCTCAAAAATTAATATTTCGTCTCAAAATATCCTGCCAACATTTATCTACTGTTACTCTTTTTTTTTTTCAGTTTTCAGTTTACTGAGAATTACAGATCATACAAAATTTACGAGTTCACCTACTCGTCCCCTTTATTTATCTATCCATCTCCATTATGTTTGTTTTAATTATGATTTAACTTCGAAATTTACTGTGCATTATTGGGTAATTGTTGTGTAGTTTTGGAGTAATTAGCTTTTTGATTTTTTGTGCTTTTTTGGAAATCTATCGGTTTTCGTTATCTTTCCTGAAAAAAATTCTTTTCAATCGGGAAAAAAAACTAGGTACGTCTACGTCTTCTCGGAACTTTTCAAATTGATTTTTTTAAGGTTATTGTCCAAGAAAGATGCCTCTTTGCTACTCTTTTGAAATTCTGTTTGTCCATTTATCATAATCAGTCTCCATTTCCTTACATTATATATACCTCATTAGCACAAAGTTCCATTATAACTCTGAATTTTGAGATCCAGTTTGCGACAAAAGTTCAGCGTTTTTTTTGATTGAAGAATAAAAGCATTTTTATCAAAAATCTGCTGCACATAATTTGCTTTATTTCTACATTCATGAAAACTAGGATACAATTTCACTTGTTTTCACCGTTTGAAAGTTTCTTTTTTTTCCTGTCCTTTTACCTACTAGTTTCAGTGAAAACAGTGAATGCTTCGCCTTGGCATTCTTCGTTTTCAGTTATTTCTCATCATGTCCACTAGTCAGTTATTTGCTGTCGCAAAGTCAGCCGAAGATCGTAAACGCAACACTCTTCATATTTCAGAATTCGCGAAATTCATGTTGAGTGTCTCACCAATGGTCCGATGTTGAGCGGCTGCTGTCAGTTGTTAGTGGATACATTTCTTGCGAAAAAAAATTTCTTAAAATAGCTTAAAATAGTTTGCTGATGAAAAACCTTGAAATTTTAAAAACTTGCAGAACATTAAATCTGTTTAACATTTTACAAGCAAAAAGTCTAGTGAATACGAAGTCCAAATTAACGAAATAAGACTGAACGATAAATGAAGAAATGTGAGACTTTCTAAGGTAAATAAAATGCAAATGCGTGATAGAACAACTTCATAAGATGGAAATATTGAAATTGTTTATTCTAATTTGTGTACTTTTTATCTTCTATACTTATACTTACATTACTCAGGTTTTAAGGAACTTTCCTATCCCACTATGTTTATTATGTTAGGAATGACTAGTTATCCTTAATTTTTAATCTTTTAATTAAACAAAAATGGTGTGCTATGATTGCATGCTAAAAATCATTGTTGATCGGAATATTACTGAAAGCATTTAATTTGAAAAAGAAACAACGCGTTGAGAAATTTGCGGTTAAAAATACTTAAGGCATTTCATGGCATGCTTGAAAGGAGGGTTGATAATTGAGGAACGATAACTGGTGATTGTAAGGATTTATTGTTGTGCTATGTTAACATTCATTTTACTTCCTGATAATTTTATTCATCAGAAAATTGTTTTTTGCTTTTTTAGGTAATATTTATAGATTTGTAATTCTAGCGAATTATCTGATGTGATTTCATCGGAAACGCTTCTTATTTTTTCGAAATCATATCAACAAATATTCTGAATATATTTTTAATGAAAAATGCAATTACAAAAACGTCAAAATTGAATATTTTTTAAAGGATAAAAACGCAAAACTAATGTATTTAAGTGTATATTTCATACTGAATAAAAACCCTTTCGATGTAAATCGATGATATCACACATATCTTTATTTGATCATAATAAAGATATGTATTAAAGTAATATTTTCCTTCAAAATGCTTGACAATATTTTGGGATCAACGCAATTTTGATTTATCTTTCAAAAAAAAAGGTTTATTTTTTTTGGTTTATGTGCCAACTAACTGTCCCTCCTGCATTTGAGACCAAAGGTCAGTTGTTTTTTAAAATTAAATCCCCACACACGCACACACACACACACACGCACACACACACACACACACACACACACACACACACATAGAAAC